>NC_059393.1:23462394-23764788 GCF_019703515.2 Myxocyprinus asiaticus
ATACTCCGACACAGAGATCAGTGCTGATACTGACAGTCCTGTAATTCATTCCTCTTTCAGGATTTATTAGAGATTCTGATTAACAGAATTTCACTGTCAGATAGGCAGATGTGAAAAAGAAAGAACACCAACAAATCTTTGTGCTATCTTAAACATCCAAGTGGTTTAATTGTTTTCTGTATTCATTAAATAATCATCTGGGTAAACAAAATGAGAGTATGAAACTGGCAGCACATAATTATCTACTCACCATAGACAGTAACATTGAATCTGTGTGTGATTTTCTTTCTGAAGGACACTAGTTGATAAAGTCCAGAGTGTTCAGTTGTGATGTTTGTGACGGTGAGAGATCCAGTCTCATTATTCACCTGCAGTCTGTCTTTGAATCTCACATCATCAACATCATATGTAAAGAAGATTCTATCCCTTTTACGAATTGAAGCTATGAGAGTCTCTTCAGGTCCAAACATCCACTCTATCACATCATTTATCTGTACTTCAGTAAGATCAGTGTGTAGAGTAACAGATTTTCCCTCCATCACTGACACTGACTTCATTTTACCAAACACAGCTGGAGGAAATACAGAAATAATAAAAGATAAAGGTGTCTGCATCTCTGTGCTGTTTTTAATCACATGCTGTACAGATCAAAATGAAAATTGTGAAACTTTAATTTACTGATGATGTCTTATATACAAGTCAATTAGATAATTAGAAGATATTAAAAGTTCAAGAATCAGGAATTCAAAGTAGATTTCATAACACTAAAATACAGTAGATCCCATTGATTGTCATTTGAGAAGTAAAGCTAATCCTATTAAAATAAATGACTAAAAGTGTCATCATTTTATGAAGCAATAAAAACACATTTATAACTTACCAACCAGATGCCACAGACACAAACAGAACAAAAACTGCTGAAACATTTTCTTTAGTTATTTTCAGCACAAATCTGAAAAGACAAACTCTTGAAAACTGATCAATGTTTCATCAAGAACAAGCAGAAACACTGATGTGGAAAGAGCTGGACTGAAAGAAAGTGTTGTCAAACTTTATACAGTCAGAAAAAATTAACTTCCCCTATCTGTGTTCATTTATAGTGTGTGTGTGTGTGTGTGTGTGTGGGTGGAGGGGCCTGGGTAGCTCAGCAAGTGCTGACGCTGACTACCACCCCTGGAGTCACAAGTTCGAATCCAAGGCGTGCTGAGTGACTCCAGCCAGGTCTCCAAAGCAACCAAATTGGCCCAGTTGCTAGGGAGGGTAGAGTCACATGGGGTAACCTCCTCATGGTCACTATAATGTGGTTCTCGCTCTCGGTGAGACACGTGGTGAGTTGTGTGTGGATGCTGCGGAGAATAGCATGAAGCCTCCACACGCGCTAGGTCTCCGCAGTAACGTGCTCAACAAGCCACGTGATAAGATGCGAGGACTGACGGTCTCAGACGCGGAGGCAACTGAGATTCGTCTTCCGCCCCCCGGATTGAGGCGAGTCACTACGCCACCAAGAGGACTTAGAGCACATTGGGAATTGGGCATTCCAAATTGGGGAGAAAAAGGGGAGAAAGAAAAAAAAATTGTGTGTGTGTGTGTACGTGTGTGTGTGAAAGCACTTCAACTGGGTTTCTCACATTAAGTGTCACACAGGCGTCATATACCTCATTAACTGTTGCACTGAGGAACAAATGCTCCTCTTTCATGCCCCTTTTTCAATGTTTTATGATAATCATGTTACAGTCTGTCAGACACAAATGACTGAATTTGCTGACATGATTCAAACGATGATTCACACCTGAGATCATTCGCTTCTGCAGCTGTACGGCAATACGCATTGTGCATACCACATGCGCTCCGACTGACCTGAGAATCATTTACTCTCAGAATATTTCATCAGTCATGAAGTGTGTCCGGTATATCTTTTGGCTGTTTAAAAGAACTAGTGGTGCCCAATTTGCGAATGAATCATTCTTTTGAGTCGATACTTTTCAGTGAATTGGCCAAACGGGCTTGCAAAACGGTCTGAATTGATTTGTAATTCAGTCAAATTTGTTCGTTCTCTCACTGAATCATTTGGAGCGGTTAATATTTTCCATGTAAACATTCGCTAGATGGATGTCTTTTGACAACTGCGTCACGTTTCACTGTGCTTTTAACGTCTCTCACAGGAGCGCTGCATTTTTAGATGCCGTGTCAAGTTAAATATAACTTGAGCTGTTAAAAACATGTCTCAAGACACCTGCATTCTACTCTGTTCGCTGTGGAACATTTAGCATTTTTAGCGCGGGAACGCGTTGTTCTGAACGGATACAGGAAGAAATTCTTTAGCCAAAAATTACAAGAATGTTACTCACACTCGAGAAAACAAAAAGTACTGCTTTGGTGTTGTTTTTGCAAAACAAAACTCATGGGGGAGCATGCCCCCGGACCCCCCTAGATATACGGTTGTATTAGGCAGATTTCTGTGCGTACCCTCCGATTAAATCCTGCAGGCGCCCATGCCTGAGACTATTTAATTTAAAGCTAATTTACTGGAAAAGAGTCAGTGAGAGCTTCCATTGGAGGAAAGTTAGTGAATTTTCTGAATTTATAAACATAATGTAAACCTTTATAATCTAGATTATATAAACAACATAACCGAAGGCCAGAGTTGAAGTCAAGACCAGACCACGACTAGGCCCCCTTAGACCTTGAGCAATACAAGATGCCCTCAAACCCAACCTAAAACTGTACCCCTGAAGGGACGGATCCAAACCAATACAATTATGTGGTCTTGAGGCCAAAAAAATTTCAAGACTCTTTAACTCTGTTCTAGGCTAATTACTTCTTAAATGACTACAGAGAGACAAGTCTTGTCAATGAAGTTTCTCCTGTAACTTTCAGTTGGACTTGTTGTTCAAGTATCATATAGGACAGAAACTCACTCTGTTTTCACACTAATACTCACACATTTTATTCTGTGGTAATGTTCATAGCCATTGTCAGGTTTTTTGTTTCAACTTAATTTACACTTAACATTATCTGAACTTTAACTGAGATTTTGAGTTTCAGTGGGCAACAACACTTCCTGTCGAGCTGTTTGACTGTGTCTTTTTCAGAGAACCCATGAAGTGCTTACTGTTGGGAGAATCTTATTCAGAAGACTAAACATATACCCACGAATCATATTGACTTCTATGATATTTAATGGTGCTTTGGCGTCCATTCTGAAGATCAAAAGCTGCACATTTATTGTAGCTGCATGGTAAAGAGTGACCAGTACATTAAAGTAAATTACTCAAAATGTCTTCTTTTGTGTTCCATAGAAGAAAGAGAGTCATATGTGTTTGAAACGACATGAGGGTGAGTCAGTGTCAAAATATTATTTTTGGGTGAACTATGCCTTTGAAAAAATTAATGATAAAAAAAGGAGTCTTATTGTTACTGAGAGTCTGTCTGAGAATAGGTGATGCATAAGTGATGGTGATGTCTGTGATAATCTCTCCTGTTCAGCTCTTCTGGATCTGATGTCAGAAACCAGAACAACAGCAGTAGCCACAGCAGACACGCCCATCAGACAGAGACGACCAATCGGATTACAGCTTCAATAGAATCACAACAGTGGACACCATCTGAGTGAACAGAAATTGAAACAGAATAGAGATTTTCAACAGTTGTTTCATACATGCTTCATTTATTCTACTGGGGTCTATTTCATGATCTAAACTACAGTCTACAGTCAGATCTCTATTTAACAACACAGATAAATAAACTCTAATATCACCACTGATGTACCTGAACACGTCTGACAGACTTCAGTAATGTTGAGATGTTTAGTCTGGTTTCTGATGGGATTATTGATCACACAGCTGTAGATGTTGTTCTCCTGATATTCCACCTCCAGAGGTAGAGAGAGACTGCTGTTGAGATCAGACACACTGATGGAGGAGAATAAACTGTTTCCTTTGTACCAGGAGAGAGTCACCTGTGTCACATTCACCACTGAACACACCAACACACATTTAGATGAACTTTCAGATGATGAAGGGTTTTGAGGACAGTAACTGGTGATGACAGGAATGGGCAGACAAGCTGGAAAACATGAGAGAATAAAGGAAAATGAACTAATGAAGAGTGATTTACAGAAATTAAGATAAAAAATTAAGCATGTTTTATTTGTGACTGAGTTGAGTGACAGTTTATTATGATGTCAGTCAGCGAGTGTCTGTATAATCAAACCCTGCGTCTGAATATGCATACTTCCCTATTTTATAGTATACCAAAAGCAGCATGCCAATGGATTAGTATGTCCGAATCCTCAGTATTCATAAAACAGTAGGTGAGAAATATCCGGATGGCCTACTACACCAGCAAGAGTTGAGATTTGTGCGGATTGACTGTTACTGTCCTAAAATCCCACAGGAGCTGAAGAGACGTGACGTTCAAAATGCTGGATTTAAAAAAAGAAACACGGCGGAGAACCGCGAATCGGACTCCTCTTCTCAACTGTAAGTGATGTACTGTATATACAAAGAAAGTTGTCCCTTGTGCTTGATTAGCAATACAATCAGAATACATTATTTTAGCATTTGTTGGCGTTACATCATGGATTTGGGTCTTGAAACAATGCCCATGTTCCCGAATGAAGTATGTCTGGAATGTATTCATACTAATCATCTGCATACCTAAAGAACATACTTTATTACAGTAAGAAGTATTCATGAAATGCAGTACATACTCCGACACAGAGATCAGTGCTGATACTGACAGTCCTGTAATTCATTCCTCTTTCAGGATTTATTAGAGATTCTGATTAACAGAATTTCACTGTCAGATAGGCAGATGTGAAAAAGAAAGAACACCAACAAATCTTTGTGCTATCTTAAACATCCAAGTGGTTTAATTGTTTTCTATATTCATTAAATAATCATCTGGGTAAACAAAATGAGAGTATGAAACTGGCAGCACATAATTATCTACTCACCATAGACAGTAACATTGAATCTGTGTGTGATTTTCTTTCTGAAGGACACTAGTTGATAAAGTCCAGAGTGTTCAGTTGTGATGTTTGTGACGGTGAGAGATCCAGTCTCATTATTCACCTGCAGTCTGTCTTTGAATCTCACATCATCATAATCAAAATAATCAATATTAATAAAATGTGTATCCCTTTTATTAATTGAAGCTACGATAATCTCTTGAGGTCCAAACATCCACAGTATCTCATAATTTCCCTGTATTTCAGTAATATCAGTGTGTACAGTAACAGATTCTCCCTCCATCACTGACACTGACTTCATTTCACCAAACACAGCTGGAGGAAATACAGGAACAAGTTCTGTCACAGATTGAGGACTCTAAACATCTTCATGATGGTTTAATAGATTGAACTATTAACTGAAAACTGTTTGTATTGTCTAAAACAGCAGCATGAACACAAAAGAAGCCATATGTTGTGTGGACTAATAATAACTCTGTGCTGTTTTTGAGTTACATGCTGAAAGATCAAAATGAACCTTCTGATACTTTCAAAATGTTCATTTACTGATGATACTTCATGTATCATCAGTAAATGTTTTTTTAAAGCTTCAAATTTCAATTTCAAATGTAGATCCCAAAACACAATATACTGTAATTCTTTACATTTGAAAATAAAAATCACCAAAAAGTGAAATAATTTAAGACATAAACTCATTTATACTAATTTATGCAGTAACTTACCAATCAGACGCCATAAGCACAAACAGATCACAAACGCCTGGAACATTTTCTTAAACAGTTTCAATCCACAAATCTGAAAAGACAAACTTTTGAGAACTCTGATCAATGTTTTCTATAATAAAACAGTAGGTACGCTGTTGTGGAGGGAGCTGAACTGAAGGGATGCGACGCTCTACAGTAATTAAAAATGAACTTCTCCTATTTGTGTATTAATAGTGAATGGCGTGATCTTACAGACGTCAGTTTCAGTTTCTCACATTAAGTGTCACACAGGCTACATGTATTTTAGTAATCGTTAGGTCTAAAGATAAAACACTATGATTTATTGCTCCTAAACTTTTATGATTATTTATAAGAATCTTCTTAATATTTGGCTGATTTCATATCAGTGTAATGTTTGTTCTTTAATTCTTGTTTATATCCTTCACTGAATCTCTCCATGCAATGCATCATGTTACAGTGAATGTACATAAGAAACAGAGAGAGCTGCAGTCAGAAGACACGTTTGCAAACACTTTGGAGTTTCCTGGAGTTGTAAATACACATTTTAAACCTTAACAATGTAGATTAGGCATCAAGACCAGACTCTCCAAAACCACAAAGAATTTGAGCAACAATGGATTAATCTTTCACTCTTTACTCTCAGATCATCTTCAAAGATAGATATGGTCTAAGTCAAACATGAAGTATCTACAGGGCCGTAGCAAGGAATTCCGGACCCATGACTGTATATCGGTCTGGGCCCCTTTCATATAAAAGTATGAACATTTGTTGTGGGCCCCCCTGTGCCTGTGGGCCCTAGAATCGTTACCACCTTTCACCCCATTAGCCACGGCCCTGAGCATCTGTACCAACTCTCAGCAAACAAACCAACAACCTTCAGATCAAACTGACTCCATGCAGAATGACAGTCAAATTACACTAGAACAGGCGTGCCCAACCGTTTTATGCAAGATCTACTTTTTCCCCTTCCCTCTCCTCACGCCTCCCCTCATCTCTCCCACAGGTTCACAGTAGACGGGGTGGACCACCGGCTGACAGAACAGCCGGAAGGGCAGCATCTCCCCTCCAGAGATGGGGGGGGTGGTTGTGTGTTAGTGAATCTGAATCGGGTGGGGAGGAGTGTGATGAGGAGGATAGAGTGTGAGGAGGCCGTGATTGTCAGCGGGAGAGTGAGAAAAAGGGGAGACGGAGGACACCTGGAGAACAAACAGGAAGAGGGTTTGTAACCGATTTAAGTTTTCTAAATAACTAAATAAAAATAAAAAGGGATATGAAATACATCCAGAACAGGAGATTAATTTGTGGGATAGTTAGATTGACAGAGAGAAAATCATAACAACCACTTAGTAAACTTAAAAAAAAAAAATGATCACACACCTTTATTCTCACAATATTATGCTTGATTTAAGATATTCTTTTATTTGTAACGGTGTCTACTGATACATCCAGTAGTATATAACCCTGAACTAAAACGGAAAGAACTGAAGCCATAAAAACAGATTTATAACTTACCAACTAGATGCCACAAGCACAGACAGAGCAGAAATGTCTGAAACATTTTCTTCAACATTTTCAGTCTACAAATCTGAAAAGAAAACTCTTGAAAACTCTGATCAGTGTTTCAGAAAGAAACAACAGATAAGCTTATGTGGAGCAGGGGCGGGGCCAGAAGGGTGGCACGGGGTGGCAGCTGCCACACTAAAAATGAGCTTTGCCACCCCAACTCGTGTCCTGGAGATGGTACGCAATGGCTTAACCCGTCCGTGTCACGCATGGTCCATAACAATGTTCCACCCTCCCCCGCCCAAACCAGCCCATCCCCCTCACCCCAAAATTATTCAAAACGAACCTATAGTACACTACAATGTATATGTCTGCATGCAAGTAAACTCAATAGAATAACTTAGTAAAGGAAAGAATTCATAAACTGACTGACCTTTTGCCATTCTGTGTGTATAGGTGTACAGTATAGGCACAACATTAACCAATCACAACCAAGTGTGCTGATAAAATGAAGTGCACGTGACTGCCTGCTGTTGTCCTTGAAGCAGCAATAACCTCAGCTTATTATGACCTTATTAAAGAAAAACTTTGGCGTAGGACCCCATAGATAATTTTATTTTCTGCACAGAGGCACTGCTGTTTCTCGCGGAAGAGACGTGGCCAACGTGAACGTCCAACGCGACCACCCCGCACACGGAGGATGTGTGAAACCATTTTTGTGTAGCGTCCCGTCTGCAGATGTTGCTTAAAGTCCCTATTATTTTGTTTCCATTCCACATCTGTAAACTCCTTTAAGGACAACAAGGACAACTCTCACCCACCTGTCTTTACTTCATAATCGCATCCAGACATGCCTACGGTTAGATTGGAGGAAGAATGGGCATGAATCAAATACATGGTTAAGTCAGACAGGGTATTAGACGCTGCTTTTAATTCTTTGTTTGCTGAGTAGAGTGAGTTACATAAGAAGAAAGCTTTTCTGGCATATTTTTAGATATCTCAACAAAGCAAAAACACCAATTACGGACTTTGGTGCCATTCTCACTTTCTCTGCTTCTTCAGAACACAACGACTGATGCTCTGTGCATCCACAGAATTTTGGTTCGGAATACATGTAATGCACATGTAAACGAATACTTGTATCAGATTTCAAAGTTTAGGGGACAATTAAACAGTACATTCGGAATATGCAATCGGACTGAATTTAGTCGCATTGACGAAAATTATTGCATGTAAACATATATTCGTCACATAGTGCTGCCTTGCGCACAGCTGTCAGACACACACTCCATTTCTCTGTCCTCATCCGAGCAATCTTCCAGTGAAATCAAAAACTAAATACAGCCAAATACAACCCAGTGTCTTTGAGTCAAATGCACTATTTAGGATCATGGACTTTAAGGAAGTCTGAGAATGTGTAAAATAAACAGAATGATATCTTGCCTCAAACGCATCAGTTTTTGCTGTTCGGTTTTCTGCATGGGAATATTATTGTGGTGTGCGCACAGAGACATCAGCGCAGCCGCGTGCAACAACAACATTACCTATTAACATCCTGCACTGCTGATGGAAAAAAGAATAAAAGAAAAAGGTGGGCTATCTAAAGATATATTACAATTGTAATCATACATTAGAAATAAAACATGGAAAACATTTGAATAAAATGTATATATATATATATATATATATATATATATTATTAATGTAAATATTCTTGGTTGTGCTGCATACCACCTGAGGGCAATCCGCGTACCACAGTTTGAGAACCACTGGACTAGAATATAAATCTAAATGTCGCTGGAAAACTAAGACTCTCAGATTTGTGGTGATATAAACTCAGCAAAAAAAGAAATGCCCTCTCAATTTCAACTGCTTTTATTTTCAGCAAACTTGACATGTGTAAATATTTGTATGAACATAAAAAGATTCAACAACTAAGACATAAACTGAACAAGTTTCACAGACAACAAGCTCAGTCCGATGATGCTGTGACACACCGCCCCAGACCATGACAGACCCTCCACCTCCAAATCGATCCCGCTCCAGAGTACAGGCCTCGGTGTAACGCTCATTCCTTCGACGATAAACGCGAGTCCGACCATCACCCCTGGTGAGACAAAACTGCGACTCGTCAGTGAAGAGCACTTTTTGCCAGTCCTGTCTGTTCCAGCGAAGGTGGGTTTGTGCCCATAGGTGACGTTGTTGCCGGTGATGTCTGGTAAGGACCTGCCTTACAGCAGGCCTACAAGCCCTCAGTCCAGTCTCTCTCAGCCTATTGCGGACAGTCTGAGCACTGATGGAGGGATTATGCGTTCTTGGTGGAACTCAGGCAGTTGTTGTTGCCATCCTGTACTTGTCCCGCAGTTGTGATATTCAGATGTACCGATCCTGTGCAGGTATTGTTACATGTGGTCTGCCACTGCGAGGACGATCAGCTGTCCTTCCTGTCTCCCTGTAGCGCTGTCTTAGGCGTCTCACAGTACGGACATTTCAATTTATTGCCCTGGCCACATCTGCAGTCCTCATGCCTCCATGCAGCATGCCTAAGGCACGTTCATGCAAATGAGCAGGGACCCTGGGCATCTTTCTTTTGGTGTTTTTCAGAGTCAGTAGAAAGGTCTCTTTAGTGTCCTAAGTTTTTATAACTGTGACCTTAATTGCCTACCATCTGTAAGCTGTTAGTGTCTTAACGACCATCCCACAGGTGCATGTTCATTAATAGTTTATGGTTCATTGAACAAGCATGGAAAACATTGTTTAAACCCTTTACAATAAAGATCTGAAAAGTTATTTGGATTTTTACAAAATTATCTTTAAAATACAGTGTCCTGAAAAAGGGACGGTTCTTTTTTGCTGTTGATTATATTTCATCATATATACTTGATAACATATTTTTTCGATTATTTGTTTATCATGATTTTTCCACTGGACTGAAATTTTTCTGGACATCTGAGATATATGGGATTATTTAACCAAGCAAGCTCAAAGACAATTAAAAAATTACTCATTTTGAAGAAAGCAGCCTAAAGTAAGAGCTGATATGGAGTTTGATTTACTTGGGGCTTACAGAAGCAGTGATTAAATTTTTTTTATTGAGTCACATATTAAACACAGAAAAACAAAACATACAGTATATACACAAAATCAACAATTAACCCCCACTATTACCCCTCCCCCTCCCAATCCCCAACCCAAACCTGGCCACCAACAACATCCCAGTGGTCATACATGATTATAGACACACACACACACAAAAATAATCACACATATTGACAACTACACCTCTCTCTCCACTGCCCCTCCCCGAGAGCCCTCCAGAAATGCCAGATATCCGCCCCATTTCCCCACAAACAAGTCTAATTTCCCCAGTCTTCTAAATGACCCTTCTTCAAAGGCTGCCACCCTCCCCCTCCCTGGTTTTGTATTGAACAGGAAGTTTTTGCCCCTATTTTGCCATTGCAAAGCCTTTCTATCAAACTAATCAGAGAATAAAGTTACAACCTGTTATCTCGCATTTGCACTCGGTATAGACAAAAGTGTCCAGAGTGTTTATTTCGGACATTTATTTAAATGTTGCCTCAAGCATATGGCTGAACCCTAAATTATGTATAAATAAGTCCCCTTTCTGTTGGTCAGAGTGGATTGTGAGAGGGGTTACTACACTCAATGAACTGTATGAGAGTCTGACCAGTCTCTTTATCCTCTCTGGCCAAATCAACTCCCTGGTTCGAGGCCTCCGGAGGGGTGTCAGCTTGAGCATGTAAGTGTCTTTTAATGTCTCCAGAGCCTGAGGATTTTGAATTCTTTGACATATTGTCTTCCTAGAACAGTTATAGATCAGCGTGTATAAAATCAAAAAGTATCAAAACTAGCAAAGTGCGCAGAGCTCGCCGCTGACATGTCCGACCCTTACATGGCACCACCCCTAAACACATAATTTAAACATTTACACAGTAGATTATCAAATGAATATAACTCTTGGCCAGAGTTGGAGACAAGAACAGAGCCTCTAAGAGTCAGACCAACTACCAGACTACCTAAAAGCCAGACAAAGACTTGACCTCTTAAGACCTTAAAACCCAAAACCAAACCGAGACTTTACCTCTGAAGGGTCAGATCTAGAACAAGAATGGTTGGTCCTAGAGCCAGGCTGTCAATTTAATAAACCAAATCTTTCCCTGCAATTATAAAAAAGTGTTGTTTTTCCCCTCTGATTCAGTATTACTATAATTCACACAACCATAAAGAAATAAATTCAGTGTTGGCATTTGCAGTGTATGTTGGGTATTTTCAGTATCATGAGTCACTCTGTGTTTTCACATTTATGTTGTAGTCATGTTTTAGTCACTCAGCATTTGGCTATTTTTTGCTGCTTATTTCACACTGTCTGAGTTCCAGTGAGCCCAAACTTCCTGTTGAGCTGTTTGACTCCCTTATCTCCAGGCAACCCATGAAGTGCGGCCTGTTTAGAGAATCTGATTTTGGTAACTGAAAGTGTTTCTCTCTGGTCACTCCTTTAATCAAATAACAGACCGGGGAGTTCCATAACTGTTCTTGGAGGACAATATGTCAAAGAATTCAAAATCCTCGGGCTCTGGAGACATTAAAAGGCACTTACTTGCTCAAGCTGACACCCCAGAGAAGGCCCCGAGCCTGGGAATCGATTTGGCTGGAGAATTGCGGAAAATGTGGCGAGAGATGTTGAACATGTCGGTAATGCTGAATAAGGTCATTGCTGACTTGGAGGATCTGGCTGTGATACGTCGATCGATCACTGCCATGGAGGCGAAATTCTGGTTACAAGAGTGGGGGATGTCGAGATTGGATCGATTATCTGGAGTCATCAGAGAGGGAATTATCTGCTAATCCGCTAGCAAACAAGGTGGATCTGGAGCATGTCTGGGAGAAGTTGGAGGACATGGAAAACCGGAGCCAGTGGAATAACATCTGTATTGTCAGAATTCCTGAGGGAGCAGAGGGACAGGATATGTTGAAATTCCTGGGTGGGCTTTTTCCAAATCTGCTCGATATAACAGGCCATAAGCTGGAAATCGAGCGAGCTCACAGGGTTCCAGCATGGAGATCCATGGAAGGAGACAGGCCCCGATCAATTCTGGCCAAATTTCTGAGATCATCCGATAAAGATCTTGTGTTACGCGAGGCGAGGAATAAAGGAAGGCTTTCTTGGAAGAACCACAGCATTTTCTTGTTCCCAGACTTTGCGAACTCGACAAGAGAGAAACGTGATCGATTCAAGGAATGCAAGAAACTTTTACATCAACGGAAGTTCGCTTTTGCACTGATATTCCCGAATTCTAAATTGAGAATAGATGCTAAGGATGCTAATAGATGCTCTTTGTGCTTAGTCTGCCTACCGGCTGGAGTTTATTTTGTGGAGTATTTCTGGCTAAGTCATTGGAGTAAGTCATTTGCTTGCACTCATGTTGCAGCCGAATGGACAAGCTCACTGAACATTCATCTGACTGTCTGAAGAATCTGTGCGCTCTTTATGTGCTGGTTCTGCCTAGCAGCTGGAGTTTATTTTGTGAATAATACACCTTTAGGACAGTTTTATGGATAAAGCTACACGCTCTTTGTGTTTATTCTGCCTATTGGCTGGAGTTTGTTTTATAGATTATCTTTTGCTGTGTAATTCTGTCTCACAAAATATTTATAGAAACACCGGACTTGAGCAATCTGACGGCAAAGTTGTCGAGGGGGTTCTCATAGGCGTACATGGACTGTTTGAGTTAGGAGGGATGGACATCAGTTGGTGCTGTCGTGTGAAGGGTTAATGCACACGTTTTTCTTTTTCCTGTTTGTTTGGTTCTGGGGAATGTTTGGGGTTTGTCTGTTGCACTAATGTTGGAATGTAGTCTTTATAATCCTGTTTTTGACACACAATCTATTTTTTCTTATATATCAAAAAGTCAAATGCTAATTTGAGTGGATTGTCTCTCTCCACGTGAATGGGTTGGAACACCCCATAAAAAGAAGTAAGGTTATTTCTCTTCTTAAGCGTAAAAAATATGATATAGTGTTTCTTCAAGAAATGCACCTTTCTCTGCAGGAAGCTGAAAAATTTTGAAAGATATGGGGTGGGCATTTTTTTTATAGTTCTGGCTCGAGTAAGAGCAGGGGAGTCATCACACTGATAAGTAAACATCTACAATTCAAATATCTCAAAAAGATTAAAGATAAATTAGGAATTATCATTATTGTTTTAGCTAAAATTCAGGGACAAAGTCTTATTTTGGCTAATATTTATGCACCTAACGTCGATGATCAGGGCTTTTTTATATATCTTGAAGGGATGTTGCAAGCTGCTGGCACCCCTCATGATATAATATTGGGAGGAGATTTTAATCTTTTGATGGACTCAGTCCTTGATCATAGTGAAACAAAAGTGTGCAAGCCCCCTAGAGCAACAATGATGCTTCACAGGATGTGTAAAAATCTTGGTCTTACAGATATCTGGAGACTTTTGAACCCATCTGGTAGGGACTATACATTTTTTTTCTTCAGTCCATAAGATTTACTCTAGAATAGATTTTTTTTATATCTAAGTCCCTCATTTCATCTGTTGTTGATTGCTCAATTGGAAACATTTTAGTCTCAGATCACTCCCTGGTGTGTTTAGAGGTGTTGCCACATACGGAGAAAAATAAATCATATAGCTGGTGCTTTAATGTATCCCTTTTGCAAAATCCTGAAATCCAACAAATGCTAAAGGCTGAAATCAATGTCTATATAAAGATCAACTGGTCCTCAGCATCCTTTGTGGGCATGGCTTGGGAGGCACTTAAGGTGGTTCTTAGGGGCCAGATCATACAGTATGCCTCATTCACCAAGAAAACCAAAGCACAAGAACTCGTGGATTTGGAAGGGAATGTTAAAAGTGCCGAGGCAGAGCTGAAGCGTGAATGTCATCTAATGGCCTCAAAGAATTGACCCGATTAAAATACAAATATAATACTATTTTGTTGCGGAAGGTGGAGTTTTGGCTATTCAGGGCAAGACAGTCATACTTTGAGTTGGGGGACATAGCAGGGAAGCTTCTGGCTAGATATGTAAAACAGAGAGTGTCTTTTTCTACCATTTCCTCAATGAAATCTGCTGGTGGTGAAATATTTACCTCAGCCACTGATATTAATAATGCTTTTAAAGAATTCCATCTTGATCTTTATAGTTCCACATCTTCGTCTACTGAAGAGGATATTAGAAACTTGTGGAACCATTAGAACTTCCTAAACTGTTCTCTTGATTCTGAGATAATCTTGGAGCAGCTTGACGAGGTAATTAAGGCCTTGCCATCAAGCAACTCCAGGGCCAGACGGCTTTGCCGCTGAACTTTTTAGATCTTATGTTACAGAACTGGCTTAGAGGTCTTAGGAGCATTGGGAATTACGCATTCCAAATTGGGGAGAAAAAGGGGAGGAAAAAAAAAGATTTTGTATGAACTGTAAGATTAATGACTAACGTCTTTGAAGTCCATTCTGGATTAACTGCAGAAGTTCACATAGATGTACTGTCCTTGTTAGTTGGTTGATGAAGGGTTTTGTTGGCAGTTAATTGATAGTCAATGTATTCCTGTGTATTCCATACCATACGTAAACATGGCCTCCAATTTCATTGATATGCTGATGACATCCAAATTTACCTTACCACCAGCTCTGACTCACCAACTCTTCCTGACTCACTCACTGCATGTATTAGAGACATCAAACACTAGATGTCCCTGAATTTTCTTAAACTCAATTACAACAAAACTGAAATATTATTAATTGGCTCCACTACTCAAGTAAAAAGAATGGACCTGTGCTGTGATATTGATGGGGTTCATGTTACACCCTCCCTTTCTGTCCATAATCTTGGTGTTTTATTTGACTCCTCTCTCTCTTTTGATTTTCATATTTCCTCTGTTGTTAAAAACTCTTTCTTCCACTTACGGAATATTGCACGACTCCGATCTTCATTCACGGCTGATGCTGAAATCTTGGTACGTGCTCTGATCACCTCAGGCCTTGATTATTGTAATGCCCTGTTTATCGGCAACTGCTAGACTACAGTATGTCCAAAATGCAGCTCTGTGGTGCTCTGCCCACATCACCCTTCTTCTGCATGATCTCCACTGGCTACCTGTTGTATCCTGTATTCAATTTAAGATACTCCTCTTAACATTTAAGGCTTTCTCTGCTTTATTTGTCTGATCTACTTCACCTTTATTTGCCTACTCAGTCTCTTAGATCTTCTGAACTTGGCCTTTTGTCTGTTGCTAGAGCTCGATTGTCCACTGTAGGTGGAAGGTCATTCTGTGTTGTTGCTCCTAAGCTATGGAACACATTACCCCTTACTCTTCGTAATATTTCTTCTCTATCCACTTTCAAGACCCAGCTGAAAACGTATCTATTTGCAGTACACTTTTAGTCGTTTTTTTTTTTTTTGTATCATGTTATGAACTGTATCTCTGAAATGTACTTATTGTAAAGCGACCTTGATCTTTGGGAAAGGCGCTATATAAATAAAACTTCTTCATACATTCTGGAAGCTGAAGGGCAAAAGCTGAGAAGGAATACACTCAAAACGAGAGAAGATATAATGTTATAGAATATTATAGCATTAAAAATGGACCTTTAAATCTGACAAAATCTAAAAGTTTATGTTGGTTACTTCAAGTTCAAGTAACAATAATAAATAAATAAATAATCAAATTAATTTACTAAAGGTGTTTGTCCATTAAAATACATTTCTGTTAGAAAAGGGAAGATGTAATGATAATGCAGTGTCATGCCAGTAGATGACAGCACAAGAGTGAAGTCAGAGAGAGTTTTCTCTCTACACACTGATCTTACTGAAATACAGGAAGATGATCTGATACGTGGCTTAAAGAGAAATCTCTCATAGCTCAAATTAGTAAAGTGGACCATATAAGATCTCATTAAATGAAGCGGTTGATGAAAGACTCAGAGGCAGATCACTGATGAACAATTAGACTGGAGATCTCACCATCACAAACATCAGAACCACAGACACTGGACTCTACAAACTTAAGATCATAACTCAACAGAAAACCTGAAATGAGGTCCCCAGATTTTTACAGTAAATGTTTGGCAACCACAGCTGCTGGTATTTTACCATAATTATTCTCTTTCTTTTTTACAGTGTAAAACAACTTACAGTGGTTAAACAATTTAATTCAAATAATGCATGTTTTAACAGAAGAATGAATGCAAGTATTTTTATAAAATTATAAACTTAATGTTTCTGACTTTCAACCCATTAAAAATTGGCCACAATCACTTCCATTGTAAGTGCCTTTGTAAGATTGTTTCCTTTTTTTTAAAGAAAAGTAGGAACAAATCAAATTGAAATTATTTTTTGTTGTAATTGACATTATGCCACAAATGTTGTATATTGAGCCTAACTTGTACTGATCCCCAGAATATTGTTTTAATATGCAACAAAACACTGACCGTGTCAATAGTCTATTCATTACATTTTGGCTACTTTTGGGCCAACTGCTAGGCCATGACTCAAGCTTCTCTTAACATTGAATTAAAAGAAAGAGGCAGTGGACTGAACGCAGCTGATGGTGTTTATTTGGCCAAGTGTAACTTTGTGCCATTTTGTTTATTTGGCCACGTGTTCTCACGTACACAAGGAATTTTTTGGGGGTGATGGGACAAACAAGTGCACACAGAACACAGAGTGAGACCCAGAATATAAACAAGGTAAGTGTATAACTAGACATACAAATAATAGGACGTATAACATAAAATGTAAGGAAGATTGTTTTGAAATAAAAGCATTTCAAAACAAACTTCCTGGTTAAACATTAAAGCACACTAGTGTGATAAATAGTACAGAATGTTTTCATATTTTATTTAATATTGCCAAAATTTTCCACAAATAATGCTTTTTTTTTCACTCAAAAACAGAGGTGCATAAGCTCAATTCAGTGAGGCCTACGATCAATAAGTTCCAAAAAGAAATACAAAACCTGTGCTAATTGAAAGAAAACAAGTTGACAAAAAGATCTAATCCAATATTTGGTGATAATATAGCATAATGAACGATTTATAAGCAATTTTTAATAGACCAGTCATTTTTGACCGGGAACACCAAATTAGGTAAAAAAATTTCAATACAGCACAAGGGTTAACATCGTCATCAGTGATGGTCTGCTGGTAATGTCTGTGACCTTCTATTCAAGTCTTCTGGATCTGATGTCATAAACCAAAACTACAATAGCAGCAACAGCAGCCACACCCATCAGAGCAGAGACGACCAATCGCATTGCAGCTTCAGTAGAATCACAAGAGCGGACCCAGTCTGAGTGAACAGAAACAAAATTGGGATTTTCAACAAATTGTTTTTATACATACTTATACATATTTTATGATGTAAACTACAGTATACAGTATAAAGCAACAACAGATAAATAAACACTAATATCAGCGCTGATGTACCTGAACACGGCTGACAGACTTCAGTAATGTTGAGATGTTTAGTCTGGTTTCTGATGGGATTGGACACCACACAGCTGTAGATGTTGTTCTCCTGATATTCCACCTCCAGAGGTAGAGAGAGACTGCTGTTGAGATCAGACACACTGATGGAGGAGAATAAACTGTTTCCTTTGTACCAGGAGAGAGTCACATTGCCACAGTGTGTCACATTCACCACTGAACACACCAACACACATTTAGATGAACTTTCAGATGATGAAGGGTTTTGAGGACAGTAACTGGTGATGACAGGAATGGGCAGACAAGCTGGAAAACATGAGAGAATAAAGGAAAATGAACTAATGAAGAGGGATTTACAGAAATTAAGATAAAAAATTAAGCATGTTTTATTTGTGACTGAGTTGAGTGACAGTTTATTATGATGTCAGTCAGCGAGTGTCTGTATAATCAAACCCTGCGTCTGAATATGCATACTTCCCTACTTTATAGTATGCCAAAAGCAGCATGCCAATGGATTAGTATGTCCGAATCCTCAGTATTCATAAAACAGTAGGTGAGAAATATCCGGATGACCTACTACACCAGCAAGAGTTGAGATTTGTGCGGATTGACTGTTACTGTCCTAAAATCCCACAGGAGCTGAAGAGACGTGACGTTCAAAATGCTGGATTTAAAAAAGAAACACGGCGGAGAACCGCGAATCGGACTCCTCTTCTCAACTGTAAGTGATATACTGTATATACAAAGAAAGTTGTCCCTTGTGCTTGATTAGCAATACAATCAGAATACATTATTTTAGCATTTGTTGGCGTTACATCATGGATTTGGGTCTTGAAACAATGCCCATGTTCCCGAATGAAGTATGTCTGGAATGTATTCATACTAATCATCTGCATACCTAAAGAACATACTTTATTACAGTAAGAAGTATTCATGAAATGCAGTACATACTCCGACACAGAGATCAGTGCTGATACTGACAGTCCTGTAATTCATTCCTCTTTCAGGATTTATTAGAGATTCTGATTAACAGAATTTCACTGTCAGATAGGCAGATGTGAAAAAGAAAGAACACCAACAAATCTTTGTGCTATCTTAAACATCCAAGTGGTTTAATTGTTTTCTATATTCATTAAATAATCATCTGGGTAAACAAAATGAGAGTATGAAACTGGCAGCACATAATTATCTACTCACCATAGACAGTAACATTGAATCTGTGTGTGATTATTCCCACTCCCCATCTGATGATATCTAGTTGATAAAGTCCAGAGTGTTCAGTTGTGATGTTTGTGACGGTGAGAGATCCAGTCTCATTATTCACCTGCAGTCTGTCTTTGAATCTCACATCATCAACATCATATGTAAAGAAGATTCTATCCCTTTTACGAATTGAAGCTATGAGAGTCTCTTCAGGTCCAAACATCCACTCTATCACATCATTTATCTGTACTTCAGTAAGATCAGTGTGTAGAGTAACAGATTTTCCCTCCATCACTGACACTGACTTCATTTTACCAAACACAGCTGGAGGAAATACAGAAATAATAAAAGATAAAGGTGTCTGCATCTCTGTGCTGTTTTTAATCACATGCTGTACAGATCAAAATCAAAATTTTGAAACTTTAATTTACTGATGATGTCTTATATACATGTGTTTTATATACAATAAAAACACATTTACAGTGTATCCGGAAAGTATTCACAGCGCTTCACTTTTTCCACATTTTGTTATGTTACAGCCTTATTCCAAAATGGATTAAATTCATTATTTTCCTCAAAATTCTACAAACAATACCCCATAATGACAAAGTGAAAGAAGTTTGTTTGAAATATTTGCAAATTTATTAAAAATAAAAAACGAAACAAAAACACATGTACATAAGTATTCACAGCCTTTGCCATGACACTCAGAGTTGAGCTCAGGTGCATCCTGTTTCCACTGATCATCCTTGATGTTTCTACAACTTGATTGGAGTCCATCTGTGGTAAATTCAGTTGATTGGACATGATTTGGAAAGGCACACACCTGTCTATATAAGGTCCCACAGTTAACAGTGCATGTCAGAGCACAAACCAAGCCATCAAGTCCAAGTAATTGTCTGTAGACCTCCGAGACAGGATTGTATCGAGGCACAGATCTGGGGAAGGGTACAGAAAAAATTCTGCAGCACTGAAGGTCCCAATGAGCACAGTGGCCTCCATCATCCATAAATGGAAGAAGTTTGGAACCACCAGGACTCTTCCGAGAGCTGGCCGCCCGGCCAAAATGAGCGATCAGGGGAGAAGGGCCTTAGTCAGGGAGGTGACCAAGAACCCGATGGTCACTCTGACAGAGCTCCAGCGTTTCTCTGTGGAGAGAGGAGAACCTTCCAGAAGAACAACCATCTCTGTGAAGCATCATCAGTGAAGCATGGTGGCGGCAGCATCATGCTGTGGGGATGTTTTTCAGCGGCAGGAACTGGGAGACTAGTCAGGATCGAGGGAAAGATGAATGCAGCAATGTACAGAGACATCCTTGATGAAAACCTGCACTCTGGACCTCAGACTGGGGCGAAGGTTCATCTTCCAACAGAACAACGACCCTAAGCACACAGCCAAGATAACAAAGGAGTGGCTACGGGACAACTCTGTGAATGTCCATGAGTGGCTCAGCCAGAGCCCAGACTTGAACCCGATTGAACATCTCTGGAGAGATCTGAAAATGGCTGTGCACCAATGCTCCCCATCCAACCTGATGGAGCTTGAGAGGTCCTGCAAAGAAGGTAGTGCCAAGCTTGTAGCATCATACACAAAAGATTTGAGGCTGTAATTGGTGCCAAAGGTGCTTCAACAAAGTATTGAGCAAAGGCTGTGAATACTTATGTACATGTGATTTTTTTTGTTTTTTTTTTTTTGTTGTTTTTTTAATAAATTTGCAAAAATTTCAAAAACTTCTTTCACGTTGTCATTATGGGGTATTGTTTGTAGAATTGAGGAAAATAATGAATTTAATCCATTTTGGAAAAAGGCTGTAACATAACAAAATGTGGAAAAAGTGAAGCACTGTGAATACTTTCCGGATGCACTTTATAACTTACCAACCAGACGCCACAAACACAACAAAAACGGCTGAAACATTTTCTTTAGTTATTTTCAGCACAAATCTGAAAAGACAAACTCTTGAAAACTGATCAATGTTTCATCAAGAACAAGCAGAAACACTGATGTGGAAAGAGCTGGACTGTAAGAAAGTGTTGTCAAACTTTATATAGTCAGTAAAAATGTACTTCCCCTATCTGTGTTCATCAATAATGTGTGTGTGTGTTGCAAAATGAGGGAGATGACGAGAGCAGGATCTAAGAGCAGCTACTTAAAGATATAAAGATAAAACAATACACAAAACAGGATGTAAACAAAAGGGACGGAATCCGGAGCATGAACAGGTGACAAACATTTAACAACTGACAAAGGAAAAAGAGACATCAGGGCAATATATACACAAAGATAATGAGGTAAATGAAACACAGGTGAGAACCAATGGGGAACAGCTGGAAGTGATCAGAGCAGGGGATTATGGGAAGTGTAGGCCACGGGGAACAGATGACAGAGGAAAAACACAGGGCAGACAACAGTGAATCGTAACATACGATTAGGGGCAGACCAGGCAGACGACCAGGGGACCAAGGAAACCAGGGAAGATCAGGCAGACGACCAGGGGACCAAGGAAACCAGGGCAGATCAGGCAAACAGCCAGGAGACCAAAGGAGCCAGAGCAGATCAGACGGATGGCCATGAGACCAGGGATACCACAGCAGATCAGGTGGATGATCTGGAGACCCAGAAGATCAGAGCAGATCAAGCAGATGGTCAGGAGACCCAGAAGACCAGAGCAGATCAGGCAGATGTTCAGGAGACCAGGGAGACCAGAGCAGATCAGGCGGACGGCCAGGAGACCCAGGAGACCAGAGCAGATCAGGCAGACGGCCAGGAGACCCAGGAGACCAGAGCAGATCAGGTGGATGGCCAGGGGACCCAGGAGACCAGAGTAGATCAGGCAGACGGCCATGAGACCAGGGAGACCACCTCACGGTAGGGACTGGATCAGGAGGCCTGGTTGACGGCCACAGAGCTGAAACCGGTCAGGAGGTCTGAGTGGTGACCACAGACTAGAGGCTGGAGCCGTGGAAGACTCTGAGGGTGGAGCCGTGGAAGGCAGAGCCGTAGGAGGCTCGAGGGGTGAAGCCATGGAAGGTGGAGCCAGAGAAGGCTCGAGGGACGAAGTTTTGGAGGGCAGAGCCGTGGGAGGTGGAGCCATAGGTGGCTTGAGGGGCAAAGCCTTGGAAGGCAGAACCATGGTAGGCTCGAGATTAAGAGTCCAGGATGACTAGGAAAATAACTCAGTGGTCGCAAACATGAGCAGAGTCTCGGGAGTGACCTCTGTGGTCGTGGGCATGGACAGAGATTCGGGAATGATCTCTGTGGTCGTGGGCATGGACAGAGACTCGGGAACGACCTCTGTGGTCGTGGGCATGGGCAGAGTCTCAGGAGTGACCTCTGTGGTCATGGGCATGGACAGAGATTCGGGAACAATCTCTGTGGTCGTGGGCATGGACAGAGACTCGGGAACGACCTCTGTGATCGTGAACATGGGCAGAGACTCGGAGATGACCTCTGTTGTCGTGAACATGGGCAGAGACTCGGAAACAACCTCCATGGTCGAGTAGATGGGCAGAGACTCAGAGACGACCTCTGTGGTCGTGAACATGGGCAGAGACTCGGAGACGACCTCTGTGGTCGTGGGCATGGACAGAGACTCGGAGACGACCTCCGTGGTCGTGTACATGGGCAGAGACTTGGAGACGACCTCTGTGGTCATGAACATGGGCAAAGACTCGGAGATGACCTCCGTGGTCAAGTAGATGGGCAGAGACTTGGAGACGACCTCTGTGGTTGTGTAAATGGACAGAGACTTGGGAACAGAAGCCTTTCTCCTTCTCCTCCTCCAGGAGGCCGAAGTTGGCAGCGCAGGCTCTGGGACGGACAAATCTGGCAACGCAGGCTCTGGGACATGCGAGGCTGGCAACGCAGGCTCTGGGACGGGTGAGGCTGGCAACGCAGGCTCTGGGATGGGCGAGGCTGGCAATGCAGGCTCTGGGACAGATGAAGCTTCCAGCTTGTTGGCTGTGGCAGGCATGGAGGTTGGCTTGTTGGCCATGGCAGGCGTGGGCTTGTTGGCCGTGGCAGGCGTGGGCTCATTGGACGTGGCAGGTGTGGGCTTGCTGGCCGTGGCAGGCGGGGACGTTGGCTCGCTGGCTGTGGCATGTGGAGGCATCAGCTCACTGGTCGTGGCAGATGTGGGCACTGAAAATTTGTTAGGAATGGTCTTCGTGGCCCTACGCACTGACATCAGTGGCAGATCATTCAACTTGGAGACATGGGTCATAAAGGACTTAGAGATAGGGGCCGCGGGAAGCTTGGAGCAAGGAGCCGTGGAAGGCGTGGCTGTGACATGGCATGGAGCAGGCTCAGGCGTGGCTGTGACATGGCGTGGAGCAGACTCAGGCGTGGCTGTGACATGATGTGGAGCAGACTCAGGCGTGGCTGTGACATGGCATGGAGCAGACTCAGGCATGGCTGTGACATGGCGTGGAGCAGACTCATGCGTGGCTGTGACATGGCAACTCTTTTAATGTGTTCAATCAGAGAACAGAATAATATTTAAATATTTTATAAACAAAATAGGAGATGGAGAAGGCAAAGTACAAAGTATTTCTCTACTCACCATAAATGGTAACATTGAAAGTTTTTGAAGGTGACTTCCTTCCACTGATCTTGAGTTGGTAAAGTCCAGTGTCTGTGATGGTGAGAGATCCAGTCTGATGAAACTCTGAATGTCCCATCAGCACCATCAGAAGTAAAGAAAACTTTATCCTCTTTACAGATTCAAGCTATTGGAATTTTTGGTTAGCACAACTCCACAGTACATCATCATCTGTCTGTATTTCACTAACATCAGTGTGTAAAGTGACAGAATCTCCCTCCATCACTAACACTGTCTGATCACCAAACACAACTGTAGAACAAACAGGAAGAGGGTTTGTCACTGTATTAGACTCCTAGAAAACTATATTGTTTAATGAAGCCTAAACTGAAATTAGTTTTGGATTTGATATTTCAATGTGAAAGAACATCTGGAACACCAGCAGTGTTACAAAAGAAGTACAATGAAAGGAGAAATTGATCAACAGACCAATAACTGATGTCAATTTATATGCTGTAGACCAAAGAAACTTTGTTAAGTATACAGTATATAGCCTGTTAAAATATTTAGATTTTTTTAAAACCTTTATATAATTTGTTAAATGTCATTATCAAATATTATTTATTGCTTGCATTTTAAATGAATCTGTCCCTATGCATTACAGTAAGCATTGATTGCACACAAACCAGATTTCAAAGTAAATATCACAAAATATGTTGTTTTAAAATCTTGTAATCCTTGAATCTACTAATAACAGGAAATACAAATCCTCAGATTACTTTATGGTGTGTTGCTCTGTGCCAAAACTGAATGAACTGATGCAATAAAAATATATTTATAACTTACTAACAAGACACCACGATTAGAAACAGAATAAAACAAAAGTGCAGAACATTTTCTTTAACAGTTCTTCAGATGTTCTAAGTAGTAACATGAAATGTCTGAAATGCTCAAATGTAACAGAAATGTCAAATTAATCTGTTGTTGTGTGAATCCTCCCCCAACAGGATCTGACCATATTCACAGTGGAGCCGAGCTGTTCTCACGTACCGTTGAAGTTAGTTATGTTCGTCTAATCCTTAACACTTCAAATGTTCTCATTGACAGAAACCATTCTTAACATCTCAACTTTAACATAGGAAGTCATGGTTCACTACATCACACTGTTTAAAAAATTAAGACTTAAAGGAGAACAGCGAAATATTGAACATTGCAGAGTACTGGAATTTGTTTCATGTTAAATAATTTAGTTGCAAAAAAACTAAAAGCTAAAAGTTAAACTGGTCTACTAACTCACATTACCAGTTACTAGTGTCACACAAGATTACATGTGATCACAGTGTTTTAATATGTCTGTGTCACACACCGCTTCAGATCATGGTTTAATTTGTCGGTAGGTTAAATATAGTCACTGTTTAGTATTTAGAGTTTTATGATTTCATGATTTTTTTTGAGCATCATTGTTTGGATATTTTGCTTGTTTTGTTTTTTGTCAGTCTGTTCCACACACAAAGCTATCGTTGGACTTCATTAGACTCTGAATATAGCACACAAGTCATATGGCAAGTTGTATGTATGGACTACTTTTATAATACTTTAATGGTGCTTTGCTGTCCATTTTGATAGCTCCCAGTTCATTGCAATTGCATGGAAAGTGGTGACCAGTCGAGCTAATTTATTCAACAACAACAACAAAAAAAAAACATTTCTAATTTAATCAAAATCAGATATGTGATTCATCAGTGAAGAACTAATGATGGTGTCTTTGATCTTCTCTTTTATTTAATTCTTCTGAATCTGATGTCATCAACCAGTATGACAGCAGCAGCAACAGTAGCCACGCCCATCAGAGCAGAGACGACCAATCGCATTACAGCTTCAGTAGAATCACAACAGAGAACACAGTCTGAGGGAAATGAAGCCGAAACTGAAACAGAATAGAGATTTTCAACAGCTGTTTCATACATGCTTCATTTGATCTACTGGGGTCTATTTCATGATCTAAACTACAGTCTACAGTCAGATCTCTATTTAACAACACAGATAAATAAACTCTAATATCACCACTGATGTACCTGAACATGTCTGACAGACTTCAGTAATGTTGAGATGTTTAGTCTGGTTTCTGATGGGATTGTTGATCACACAGCTGTAGATGTTGTTCTCCTGATATTCCACCTCCAGAGGTAGAGAGAGACTGCTGTTGAGATCAGACACACTGATGGAGGAGAATAAACTGTTTCCTTTGTACCAGGAGAGAGTCACCTGTGTCACATTCACCACTGAACACACCAACACACATTTAGATGAACTTTCAGATGAAGAAGAACATTGAGAAGAGTCTCTGGTGATGACTGGAACGGGCAGACGAGCTGGAACACATGAGAAATCAGAATAAATTAAATCATCTTGCTGTAAAAGAGTTTATTGTGATGTCAATAAAAACATGTCTAAATCTTAAGATACGTCTTCTTAAAGCCAAAACAGTTTAATAATATTTAACTCACCATAGACAGTAAGACTGAAGCTCTTGCTCGAATTGATGATAGTCTTTAGTTGATAAAGTCCAGAGTGTGTGATTGTGGTGTTTGTGATGGTGAGATCTGCAGTCTGATTATTCACCTTCAGTCTGTTTCTGAATCTCTCATCAACACCATCATATACAGTGATGCTGTTGGCCAGTATATTGATTTCAACTAATGAAGTGTTTTCAGTTGCAAACATCCACAGAATCAGTTCATCATCACTAATTTCAGTCATATAAGTGTGTAGAGTGACAGAATCTCCCTCCATCACTGACACGGACTTCATTTCACCAAACACACCTGCAGAACAAACAGGAAGAGGGTTTGTCAGAGATCAAGGGTTCAAAATAACGATTTTATGCTGGTCTACTAAAGCCTAAACTAAAATTAGTTTCTAACCACATAAATGGAGAAATGAAGAGCTTTCACAAAAAGTAGTTTAATAAATGTTAAGTAGTAAAATGTTAAGTTGATGTTCAGTTATCTTCTAATCTAGACCAAAATACAAATGCAAAATTGTACATAACCTATATATTCATATATTTAAAAAAAAAAAATCAAATTGAATGAATCCGTCCCTTATGCATCTTACAGAGAGCACATGAATTCAAACTAGATATCAACGTAAATATTTAAAAGATTTGAGAGCATCTTTATCTGGTAGTAACAGCTAACGAAATTCCCACTTACACTAAAACACAATAAACTGATTAAAAATAATTTACTTAAACTTACCAATCAGATGCCACAAGCACAAAAAGTGTAAAACAAACGATTGGAACATGTTCTTCAACAGCTCTTTGAGCAGTCTTTGAAACTATCATTGGAAATGTTTTAAAACACTCTTGACAGACTCACAGAAGTGTGAGATTAACAGAAGAGTAGTGTGAGTCTTTCATCGACAGGTCTCAACCACTTTCACAGTGCACACGCACTACTGTAGCTGTTTGCATGCATTTTAAGTGTTATATAGTATGTTCTTCTTGCCCTTAGAAGTAGCCTCCCAAGCAGGGGCGGAGCGGTGGGGTTTGGGGCCAAGTTTTACACAGGATAAAATATGCTGTTGTATTTTGTCACATCTCTCCCCCTCTTGTTGTTGGATTCACTGCTTTATATCACTTTAAAGATGTGTTGTGTAGAATGAAAATCACACAAGATGATAAGAAACTCTTCACCCTCTAACTACTAATAGATAAACAAAATGCATACATCCAGGAATAGACAAGCCATCATCAAACTATTTCTGTAGATGTCAAAGAATCAGACCACAGCGGGTTTCACCATGACTCACTGAACTGCTCTCAGTAGCCTGTTCAGTGGAATGACATAAATTATATTTGTCTGCTAATATATAACTTAAGATAATCAGTGAATATTAATAAGAACATACCATATAAATGTAAATATATTCAGCTGTTGAGAAATTCGAATTTTGTACATCTGCTGTAAATTAGTTTATTGACGCATGTGGCAGGGCGGGGCCGGGACGTGATCCGTTCACCCGGCCCCTAATAAGGCTGATTAGCCCGAGAGGGATAAGGCCGGAGACGGCAGTGTGTCAGAGAGATAGTTACGGACAGCTGTCCGACACCTGTGTGTGTGTGTTTGTCTTTTTGATTTTGTTTATTATTAAATGATCATTTATATTGTCAAGCCGGTTCTCGCCTCCTCCTTTCCCTCAATTCCTTTACACTGGTGCCGAAACCCGGGAAGGAGGAGGGATGGGCCTTAGTAGAGTCCTCACCGCCATCCACCCCAACGGAGCAGCCGCGGCCATTCGCCGGGGGACGGAGAAGCCCGGCCGCCTGATAGCGGAGGAACGGCCGCCGACCGCGAGGGGAGGAGGGGCTCCTAACCGACCACCTGGTGTGGTCAGGTCCGCTGCCAGGGGTAGAGGAGACCCCTACCAGCCGCTGAAACGCGGCAAGGTCTGAGACCGCCGACCGCGAGCGGGGAGGGCTCCTGGCCGACCTCCTGTTGCGGGAGTACCGCTTCCAGGGGCGGGGGAGATCCCTTTCGTCCACCGAAAACGCGGCAGTGCGTTCCATCCGCCAGGGGACGGAGGACTGCCTCCGATCCGCCCGGGGAGGCGCGGCTGTCATCCACCAGAGGGTGGAGGAGTGGCCGAGGACCAAGTTACGGCGTATCAGAGAACCTGTGAGGTGTTTTTTTTTTTTTATCTCTCCCGCTGCCGCTCCGCATTGGCCTTTACCTCTCTTTTTAAATATTATTTATATTATCTTAAGTTGGTGCCGGCACCGTTTCGGTGTGTATGTACCATTTTTATTTTTTTTTTCCTCCTCTTGTCCCCTCCCTCATCCAGGTAGGCGGGGATAACCTGCCGGCAGACGGGGCAGAAAGTTGTGTATTTTGGGGGGAATTTTGATATTTCAACCTCAGTTCCTATAATACACTGTGTACACAAAATAGTTACACTCAGGACAAAAATGTCCCCATTGAAACTGCAGTATTTGATCCCAGTGCCATTAAAGCATAAAATCAAGAATTCTATGATATTATGCTTTCAGCCCTGGCTTCAAATTTGACTTTTTAATATTTTCCACCAGCTGGCGCCATTTTTCTCATGTTTAGCCTATGGAGCAAATACATGCTTTTTTTGTTTTTCTGTTGGCTGTATTATAGAGTACTGCAGGCCAATTAAATAAATGATGCAGCTAAAATTGTGTGGGTGTGTTGGTATGGATGTCAGAGTCTTGTCGGGCACTTCTCATGCACCTTACAGTCTAGCTGACCCCACAAAACTCAATGGGGTTAAGATCCATAACACTCTTTTCCAATTATCTGTTGTCCAGTGTCTGTGTTCCTTTGCCCACTCTAACCTTTTTTTGTTTCAAAAGTGGCTTTTTCTTTGCAATTCTTCCCATAAGGCCTGCACCCCTGAGTCTTCTCTTTACTGTTGTACATGAAACTGGTGTTGAGCGGGTAGAATTCAATGAAGCTGTCAGCTGAGGACATGTGAGGCATCTATTTCTCAAACTAGAGACTCTGATGTACTTATCCTCTTGTTTAGTTGTACATCTGGTCTTCCACATCTCTTTCTGTCCTTGTTAGAGACAGTTTGAAGACTGTAGTGTACACCTTTGTATGAAATCTTCAGTTTTTTGGCAATTTCAAGCATTGTATAGCCTTCATTCCTCAAAGCAATGATTGACTGGTCTCTTTTTTTGCCATTTTTGACCTAATATTGACCTTAAGACATGCCAGTTTATAATTTTTATTTTATTTATTATTTCATTTTTTTATTTATCACACATTATACATTTGCACATACACAGTGAAATTCTTTTTTTTCACATATCCCAGCTAAGCTGGGGTCAGAGTGCAGGGCCAGCCATGATATGGTGCCCCTGGAGCAGATAGGGTCAAGGGCCTTGCTCAAGGGCCCAACAGTAGCATCTTGGCAGTCTTAACTGCTGAGCCACCACTGCCCCCAGTCTATTGCATACTGTGGCAACTCAAAAACAAACACAATGTTAAGCTTCATTTAACAAACCAAATAGCTTTCAGCTGTGTTTGATATAATAGCAAGTGATTTTCTAGTACTAAATTAGCAATTTAGCATGATTACTCAAGGATAAGATGTTGGAGTGATGGCTGCTGTCTAGATTTGATCAAAAATGACTTTTTTCAAATAGTGATGGTGCTGTTTTTTACATCAGTAATGTCCTGACTATACTTTGTGATCAGTTGAATGCCACTTTGGTGAATTAAAGTACCAATTTCCTTCCCAAACAGCAAAACATATACATAATTCCAAACTTTTGGCCCCAGTGTATATTGTTTCAAAGCAGCTTTACATAAAAGAGTGCCTTACAAATGCCCCCAGTGAGCAAGCCAAACGGACCAAACGGACCAACACATGCTTGCCCCGGATCAATGGCAATAGCCTCCGCAGGGCGAGCAGTACAGCCAGCAACTCTAGACAGTTGATGTGCCAACCCAGTCGCGGTCCTGTCCATGAACCAGCGTCTGCGTGCCCATTGCACACGGCGCCCCAGCCCAACTTGGAAGCATCTGTGGTGACCACGACGCGTCTGGACACTGCTGTAGGGGAACTCCTGCCCGCAAAACATGAGGTCTGTCCAAGGGCTGAATAAGAGAGCCCTTGGACAGAGTGATAGCTACTCGATGTGTGCCGCGGCGCCATGCCAATCTCAGGACTCGAGTCTGAAGCCAGTGCTGAAGTGGTCTCATTTGCATCAACCCGAGCGGCGTGACCGCCGCAAAGGAAGCCAGGCAGTTCAGCACTGACTGCGCACGCTCGTTTGTGAGGCGTGCTATCATTGAGACCGAGTCTAACTCCATGCCGAGAAAAGAGATGCTCTGAACCAGGGAAAGCTTGCTCTTTTCCCAGTTGACCCGAAGCCCTAGACGGCTGAGGTGCCTGAGCACCAAGTCCCTGTGCACGCACAGCAACTTTCGAGAGTGAGCTAGGATCAGCCAGTCGTCGAGGTAGTTGAGCATGCGGATGCCCACTTCCCTTAACGGGGCAAGAGCTGCCTCTGCGACTTTCGTGAAGACGCGAGGGGACAGGGAGAGGCCGAAGGGGAGGACCTTGTACTGATACGCCCGGCCGTCTGTGGAAGGGTCTGTGTCGAGGTAAAACCGAGATGTGAAAGTACGCATCCTTCAGGTCTACCGCCACGAACCAATCGCATGTCAAAATGTGTTTCTGCATTAGCATCTTGAATGGGAGTCTGTGTAAAGCCCGGTTCAGAACTCGCAGGTCCAAGATTGGCCGCAACCCACAGCCTTTCTTTGGTACGATGAAGTAAGGGCTGTAGAACCCTTCCCCCATTTCGGCTGGAGGGACAGGCTCTATCAAGCCCTTGTGAAGAAGGGTCGCGATTTCCGCACGCAAGGTGGCGGCGTTCTTGCCCTGCACTGAAGTGAAGCAGACACCGCTGAACCGGGGCGGGCGCCTGGTGAACTGAATCGCATAGCCGAGTCGGATGGTCCTGGCCAGCCACCGCAACGGGTTGGAAAGCGTTAGCCACGCGTCCAAGCTCTGGGCGAGGGGCACTAAAGGGTGAGATGGGGGGCGTCAGCTTCCTGCGGGGGGCTCTACACCCTGGCCGAGGTGGACATCGCCTGCTCGAGTGCTCGCATTGTGACCTTCATCGCCCAGAGGACGAAGTCGGTCACCGAGCGCAGCTCCTGCAGCACATCGGGATCAGGACTACCCACGTGCAGTTATTTTAGTGCCTTGGCCTGGTGTACCTGCAGGAGGGCCATGGCATGCAGGGCGGAGGTGGCCTGTCCAGCGGCACTGTAGGCTTTGGTCGCTAGAGACGACGTAATCGTACAGGCTCTGGAGGGGAGCGCCGGACGATCCCTCCAGGTGGCGGTGTTTTGCGGGCACAGGTGCATCGCAACCGCCTTATCCACCCGAGAGACCTCCGTGGACCGCCCCGCCGTTGAGGGTAGTGAGAGTGAACGAACCCGGAAGTCTGTTTTGGGCAGTGAGAGGTGCCCTCCATGACCTCGATAGTTCATCGTGCACTTCCGAGAAGAAAGGAACCGGGGGGCGTGGCCATGAACGGCGCCACGAACCCAGGAACCAATCATCAAGCTGCGAGCACTCAGGGGAGGGTGGAGGGTTCCATTCCAACCCGATACTCACGGTGGCCCGGGCAAGCATGGCGGTCAGCTCTGCGTCAGCCTCAGACTGGGCGGGCACACCCAAAGGTGACACCGCCAGTGCGCTCTCCGATGCAGCAATCGAAGACTCATCCTGCTCGCAGGCCCCGAAAAAGACGTCAAGCTGGCCATGAGGCGGGCTGGTCTCATTTCGGAACCGGACGGGAGCAAACGAGCATGCTGGGGAACAGGAGGTCCATGGGGAATTACCCAGCGAGACCGCGCCCATTGAACTCCCCAAATCGCCTCTAGCGCCAGCCGGGCCGGCCTCATACCTGTGGGTAAAAGGCGCAGCGCGGGGGGGCGGCTAGAGTGGCTTTCCCGCTTCGGAAGAAGGAAAGCCGTGACCGCAACGTTGCCATGGTCATATTCTCACAATGAGAACATGAACCATCCACAAACGCTGCCACGTGAGGCAGCGCCCGTGACCATCAGAGGCGGAGAGTTAATGACCGCATCCAGGAATCACACAAAGACGGAAAGGCATCTTTATAAAGACGCGTCTTTAAAAAGACCTTCAACGTCAGTGTGTGTGCTCTAATAGAGAAAATATACTCTTTAGCAGGAATATACACTATTTTAGCGCTGTCGAAGCGCCCACGGGTGAAATCTGCACTCGTCGTGCAGAAGGAGAGAAAGCCGCTGGAAATGCGCCGTATATCCAACAGCATACGCTTCTTAAGAGGTGAATGGAACAGCAGTAGTATTCAGCTCGCTGATAGCACAACCGCTTGGCTCTGAAGAAAAAATCTGAATGAGAGTGGGCATTCCTTCTCCTTTTATACCCGTATGTCCGGGGGAGTGCCATGCAAATTCCACTCGCCAATTCTCATTGGCCTTTTCTCAAAAAAATAGAGGTGTTCGGGGCTCTCAAGAGCGACCCCTAGTGTCACTACATTGACACAACGTCGAGTGAGTGACAGAAGGGGAACTATTCTTAACATCTCAAATTCAACATAGGAAGTCATGGTTTCGCTACATCACACTGTTTAAAAAATTAAGACTTAAAGGAGAACAGTGAAATATTGAACATTGCAGAGTACTGGAATTTGTTTCATGTTAAATACTTTAGTTGCAAAAAAACTAAAAGCTAAAAGTTAAACTGGTCTACTAACTCACATTACCAGTTACTAGTGTCACACAAGATTACATGTGATCACAGTGCTTTAATATGTCTGTGTCACACACCGCTTCAGATCATGGTTTAATTTGTCGGTAGGTTAAATATGGTCACTGTTTAGTATTTAGAGTTTTATGATTTCATGATGCAGAATCATATTTGACCATTTTTCTAACATCATTTATGATGGATTCATATTAGCAGAAGAGGCAAAGAAATTCTTCACCCACAATCTAATGATGAATATAGCATCTGCACACACCTAATAATAAACACACTGCAATAAACAAGCTGTTTGTCCACCCAACAGATCAAACCACATTATCTGAACAGATGCCATTGAATCATTGTGTCGTTATTTTGAACATTGTTCATTGGTCATTGTGTAGACCACAGCAAGTTTCACTTTGACTCAAACTGAGCTGCTCACAGTAGACCATTGGAGGTTATAGCTTGTATGGCACCCCCAAGGGGTGGGGTTGCTGAAGGGGGGGCTCCGTGCCGCCCCCCGCAAGTGCCCCGAGCCGCCCCCAGTAAGATGCCGCCCTGGGCGACTGCCCATGTTACCCATGCCTAAATCCGCCACCGCAGTAGACTATTCAGTAGAATGACATTCATTATATTTGTCTTTGTTGCCAATATATAAATGAATCAGTGAATGTTTATGAGAACATACAGTATAAATGCAATTTACATATTCAACTTTTGAGAAATAAGCACTTTTGGATCCTGTGAGATTTACGCTCTAATTAGTTTTCACACCGAGTATAAAGCTGCAAAAGCTTTCTTGTTTTTGACAAATAAAATTAAAAGATAGATTAACTAAAAAGGCTATCTGGAAAAGTGTTGGATCTTTAAATAGGGGTGTGCACGGTAACAGTTTGTAATATTCGGTAAACCGCAAGGGTTCACAAACTTTTCGGTTTTTCGTAGGGAGATGGGACTTGGGAATAAAGAACGTTTATTGTAATGGATATGCACCAAACACTACTCAAAATAGCATGGAATAGTGAGATATGAGCCTAAATAGCACAATACATAAATCTACAAATGATAATATCAGTCACAGTGGCTTTCCATTTATCAAGCCCTGAAACTTTACCAAGTGAAAAACAATCTGCAATCATGCATAACAGTCACATGAAGTCCTCTCTGCAACCTAAACTTCTTAGAATGTCAAATTGTTGTGACACCTGCGCTAAAAAAGCTAGATGGAGTGCAACAAATGAAACAACGCAAAACGTGTCTCGAGATGCATTTATAATACTGAAGTTCTTTCTAACTTGGAAAAAACACGGCAATCCTGTGCAATAAAATAAAGTGAGATCGTCAACGGTCAAAGACATCCGTCCGGCATGTGTTTAGATAGAAAAACAGCACAGATGAATGCAAAAACACATATAAACACCCCTAACTCGCCCTACTCTACACTTTAAAGTAAAGCCCTGATGGTTTTTCAGGTACTGCTCGGATCAAGTTGAAGACCTCTACTGTGTGTAGAATAATCGAATAGTGATTTTGGTATTTGAATACAAGCGTGTCAAACAGTTAACCGATTAATGACTATCTGCGCTCATCCCTGTTTTAAACCACTCAATTTCGTTGGATGAATATAACATTTTGCTAATAACAGAAAAAAAAACAAAAAACAATATGTAATGTACACATTTTAAATAGCAATATTTTCTTAATCTGACCGATTCCAGTGATGTCAGAACGCTCGCAATAATGGTGTCATGGTGAACAAAACGCTCACACGTCACATCTGCAGCCGGGAAATATTTCGATGCAAACAATATGAGTGAGTGTGCTTTCCTTTCTGCATACTGAATCCTTCTGCAACAGTGTAGCATTTTTATTTTTTGAGCATCATTGTTTGGATATTTTGCTTGTTTTGTTTTTTGTCAGTCTGTTCCATACACAAAGCTATCGTTGGACTTCATTAGACTCTGAATATAGCACACAAGTCATATGGCAAGTTGTATGTATGGACTACTTTTATAATACTTTAATGGTGCTTTGCTGTCCATTTTGATAGCTCCCAGTTCATTGCAATTGCATGGAAAATAGTGACTAGTCGAGCTAATTTATTCAACAACAACAAAAAATAACATTTCTAATTTAATCAAAATCAGATATGTGATTCATCAGTGAAGAACTAAAGATGATGTCTGTGATCTTCTCTTTTATTTAATTCTTCTGAATCTGATGTCATCAACCAGTATGACAGCAGCAGCAACAGTAGCCACGCCCATCAGAGCAGAGACGACCAATCGCATTACAGCTTCAGTAGAATCACAACAGAGAACACAGTCTGAGGGAAATGAAGCCGAAACTGAAACAGAATAGAGATTTTCAACAGCTGTTTCATACATGCTTCATTTGATCTACTGGGGTCTATTTCATGATCTAAACTACAGTCTACAGTCAGATCTCTATTTAACAACACAGATAAATAAACTCTAATATCACCACTGATGTACCTGAACACGTCTGACAGACTTCAGTAATGTTGAGATGTTTAGTCTGGTTTCTGATGGGATTGTTGATCACACAGCTGTAGATGTTGTTCTCCTGATATTCCACCTCCAGAGGTAGAGAGAGACTGCTGTTGAGATCAGACACACTGATGGAGGAGAATAAACTGTTTCCTTTGTACCAGGAGAGAGTCACCTGTGTCACATTCACCACTGAACACACCAACACACATTTAGAGCTTGAAGAACATTGAGAAGAGTCTCTGGTGATGACTGGAACGGGCAGACGAGCTGGAACACATGAGAAATCAGAATAAATTAAATCATCTTGCTGTAAAAGAGTTTATTGTGATGTCAATAAAAACATGTCTAAATCTTAAGATACATCTTCTTAAAGCCAAAACAGTTTAATAATATTTAACTCACCATAGACAGTAAGACTGAAGCTCTTGCTCGAATTGATGATAGTCTTTAGTTGATAAAGTCCAGAGTGTGTGATTGTGGTGTTTGTGATGGTGAGATCTGCAGTCTGATGATTCACCTTCAGTCTGTTTCTGAATCTCTCATCAACACCATCATATACAGTGATGCTGTTGTCCACTATATTGATTTCAACTAATGAAGTGTTTTCAGTTACAAACGTCCACAGAATCAGTTCATCATCACTAATTTCAGTCATATAAGTGTGTAGAGTGACAGAATCTCCCTCCATCACTGACACGGACTTCATTTCACCAAACACACCTGCAGAACAAACAGGAAGAGGGTTTGTCAGAGATCAAGGGTTCAAAATAACGATTTTATGCTGGTCTACTAAAGCCTAAACTAAAATTAGTTTCTAACCACATAAATGGAGAAATGAAGAGCTTTCACAAAAAGTAGTTTAATAAATGTTAAGTAGTAAAATGTTAAGTTGATGTTCAGTTATCTTCTAATCTAGACCAAAATACACATGCAAAATTGTACATAGCCTATATATTCATATATTTAAAAAGAAATCAAATTGAATGAATCCGTCCCTTATGCATCTTACAGAGAGCACATGAATTCAAACTAGATATCAACGTAAATATTTAAAAGATTTGAGAGCATCTTTATCTGGTAGTAACAGCTAACGAAATTCCCACTTACACTAAAACACAATAAACTGATTAAAAATAATTTACTTAAACTTACCAATCAGATGCCACAAGCACAAAAAGTGTAAAACAAACGATTGGAACATGTTCTTCAACAGCTCTTTGAGCAGTCTTTGAAACTATCATTGGAAATGTTTTAAAACACTCTTGACAGACTCACAGAAGTGTGAGATTAACAGAAGAGTAGTGTGAGTCTTTCATCGACAGGTCTCAACCACTTTCACAGTGCACACGCACTACTGTAGCTGTTTGCATGCATTTTAAGTGTTATATAGTATGTTCTTCTTGCCCTTAGAAGTAGCCTCCCAAGCAGGGGCGGAGCGGTGGGGTTTGGGGCCAAGTTTTACACAGGATAAAATATGCTGTTGTATTTTGTCACATCTCTCCCCCTCTTGTTGTTGGATTCACTGCTTTATATCACTTTAAAGATGTGTTGTGTAGAATGAAAATCACACAAGATGATAAGAAACTCTTCACCCTCTAACTACTAATAGATAAACAAAATGCATACATCCAGGAATAGACAAGCCATCATCAAACTATTTCTGTAGATGTCAAAGAATCAGACCACAGCGGGTTTCACCATGACTCACTGAACTGCTCTCAGTAGCCTGTTCAGTGGAATGACATAAATTATATTTGTCTGCTAATATATAACTTAAGATAATCAGTGAATATTAATAAGAACATACCATATAAATGTAAATATATTCAGCTGTTGAGAAATTCGAATTTTGTACATCTGCTGTAAATTAGTTTGTGGCAGGGCAGGGCCGGGACGTGATCCGTTCACCCGGCCCCTAATAAGGCTGATTAGCCCGAGAGGGATAAGGCCGGAGACGGCAGTGTGTCAGAGAGATAGTTACGGACAGCTGTCCGACACCTGTGTGTGTGTGTTTGTCTTTTTGGTTTTGTTTATTATTAAATGATCATTTATATTGTCAAGCCGGTTCTCGCCTCCTCCTTTCCCTCAATTCCTTTACACTGGTGCCGAAACCCGGGAAGGAGGAGGGATGCGCCTTAGTAGAGTCCTCACTACCATCCACCCCAAATTTGACTTTTTAATATTTTCCACCAGCTGGCGCCATTTTTCTCATGTTTAGCCTATGGAGCAAATACATGCTTTTTTTGTTTTTCTGTTTGCTGTATTATAGAGTACTGCAGGCCAATTAAATAAATGGTGCAGCTAAAATTGTGTGGGTGTGTTGGTATGGATGTCAGAGTCTTGTCGGGCACTTCTCACGCACCTTACAGTCTAGCTGACCCCACAAAACTCAATGGGGTTAAGATCCAATCATCTGTTGTCCAATGTCTGTGTTTCTTTGCCCACTCTAACCTTTTCTTTTTGTTTTTCTGTTTCAAAAGTGTCTTTTTCTTTGCAATTCTTCCCATAAGACCTGCACCCCTGAGTCTTCTCTTTACTGTTGTACATGAAACTGGTGTTGAGCGGGTAGAATTCAATGAAGCTGTCAGCGGAGGACATGTGAGGCGTCTATTTCTCAAACTAGAGACTCTGATGTACTTATCCTCTTGTTTAGTTGTACATCTGGTCTTCCACATCTCTTTCTGTCCTTGTTAGAGTCAGTTGTCCTTTGTCTTTGAAGACTGTAGTGTACACCTTTGTATGAAATCTTCAGTTTTTTGGCAATTTCAAGCATTGTATAGCCTTCATTCCACAAAACAATGATTTACTGACGAGTTTCTAAAGAAAGCTGTTTCTTTTTTGCCATTTTTGACCTAATATTGACCTTAAGACATGCCAGTCTATTGCATACTGTGGCAACTCAAAAACAAACACAAAGACAATGTTAAGCTTCATTTAATGACCCAAATAGCTTTCAGTTGTGTTTGATATAATGGCAAGTGATTTTCTAGTACCGAATTATCAATTTAGCATGATTACTCAAGGATAGGATGTTGGAGTGATGGCTGCTGTCTAGATTTGATCAAAAATGACTTTTTTCAAATAGGGATGGTGCTGTTTTTTACATCAGTAATGTCCTGACTATACTTTATGATCAGTTGAATGCCACTTTGGTGAATTAAAGAACCAATTTCCTTCTGAAACAGCAAAATCTGCACATTATTCCAAACTTTTGGCCGCCAGTGTGTGTGTATATGTGTGTGTGTGTGTAAAAAACAACAGTGTCATTATGTAAACAAACTGGCATTTAAAGGGTTAAAATCCTGAAAATGAATGAATATTTGGTAGTTATGATCAGGACTGATGTTGGTTAAAAAATCCAAGTCAGTGAAAGTGCAAAATAATATTAATATATTATGACAGTTTTTTGACGCTGACATTTTTGTCCTCTAAGGACCTCTGAGTAACTTTTTTAAATTGAGGCACAAGGTTTAAGTATACAGCGTTATTTCACTCTGACTTATAAAAGAAAACCCCACCACATCTATTTTGTCCTAAAATTCGAGCTTTTCTTTATCCGATTCCTTCCGGTTACGTCATAAGGCTTGCGACGTTGTCAGGGTGAACGACAAGCTCGCGCGTGGCGTCTGCGGAAGGTAAACATTGCAAAGTGAGTGTGGACACTTTCTGTATAATGCTGTTACAAAGGTGTAGCTTCTTTGGTTCGTAGTGAATAATGCTGTTTGTGAGTTATGTCGTATGAGTTTGCTATGCATGTGAAAAACAAGCATTGAGATCGTTCAATGACCTTTATGTCAATTATTTGACGCATACTTTGAGTTTTTGCGGTGACTCTTGTAAATGTAAAGATTCTCAACTATATTTGACTGTGTCCCTAGCTTAACAAAGAGGTCATGTTGACTGTCTATTGCAGATGTGGACTCGTGGAGGACCGAGGAGTTCCGTTTTGGACCGGGCGAATGCCCTGCTGTCCGGACAGAGAATTTCAAACACTGGGATCTCGAAGGACAAAATAGATGTGGTGGGGTTTTCTTTTATAAGTCAGAGTGAAATAACGCTGTATACTTAAACCTTGTGCCTCAATTTAAAAAATTTACTCAGAGGTCCTTAGAGGACAAAAATGTCACCGTCAAAAAACTGCTATAATAATAGTATATATTAATATTATTTTCCACTTTAAATGAGTTAATTTTTTTAACCAACATCAGTCCTGATCATAACTACCAAATATTCATTTATTTTCAGGATTTTAACTCTTTAAATGCCAGTTTGTTTATATAATGCCACTGTTGTTTTTTTACACACACACACACACACACTTCTCAATACACACATATAAAACACTCTGACATACATACCAACACACACAATTTTATCTGCATTATTTATTCAATTGTCCTGCAGTGCTCTATAATACAGCAAACAGAAAATAGGGGAAAAGCATGTATTTGCTCCATAGGCTAAACATGAGAAAAATAGCGCCATCTGGTGGAAAATATTAACAATGTAAATTTTGAAGCCAGGGCTCCGGAATGAAAGCATAATATCATATAATTCTTGATTTTATGCTTTAACAGCACTGGGATCAAATATTGCAGTTTTAATGGGTTTCAATGGGGACATTTTTGTCCTGAAGGTCCCGAGTGTAACTATCTTGTGTGCACAGTGTATTATAGATGTATTATAGGAACTGACATTGACATATCAAAATTCCCCCCAAAAATACACACCTCTGGCAAAATTTATGCCGTTGGCATCAACACAGCCAAAATTATAGAAAAAACAAAAATGTCCCGAAGGTCACACAAGGGTTAAACTTTCCCGTTCTCAGTGTGAACGATTGATTAGTGCAAGTTATTCGAAAGAAAATACATGTATTGTCTGCGCAGTCTTTCATAAAAACAAAAAAACGACTTTCCTGCTGACATCAACTAGCCCGCGTGGTTAATGTAAGGAGCGCCATCTTTGATTTTTAACGGGAATTAAAACGAGGCTGAGAGGGATAGACTTACCATCTCTTTAATGGCACGAACGGTATAAAGCTCCTAGATCACATCTGATTCTCCACGTTGTCTCGAGTTTTATGTCTTCTGAAATTTCTTGTAAATATATTTTTTTCAATGTTTTTTTCCCCCCGTCATTTTCATGCCCGTCAAAAATCAAAGATGCCGCTGCTGTGAATAAGGTCATTATGTTAGGCTGCCGTTGTATGTAATGTCCCCTTTCTAAAATATTGGCGATAGTTAATTCAGTAATTTAATATTAAAATATGCTCCAATAATAGCAAACATCTGTTTATCTATCTATCTTACAAGGTTTTTAAAAAAAATTTTAAACTTTCAACACCAATGATTATCTTGACAGAATTTGCTTGTCTAGTTCATACTGCGTATGGTGTGTTGAAGGCATGAACGCTGTTCTCATAGGAAATGCTCTTGTTTATCCAGGGAAACTCCGGAAAATTCATACCACAGGCCAGACAGACCCAATTCCTGGAACTGAGAAATGTCTCACCCTCGACAAGCGAAAACCTGCTTGATCCTACAAAGACGACTTTGGAGAGTTTCAGCATGGGTGGCGGGAGCCGATTTCTGAAGAAGACCTCGAAAGACGCCACAGGAGATAAATTGTTGTCCGCTCCTAGTGAAACTCCTGCTAAAAAAGACGAATTTAAGTTAATACCTCAACGCAATTCGCAGAGCACGGCTTTGAGCAGACTCGCACTCATCGAGAACCGCATTAAGAATCAAAAAAGCAAAGGCGATGCCCCTGCAACTGAAACAAATTTCTCAGAACCTCTAGAGACGCCTTTATCCGTCCAGTCCAACAGCGATCTGATCACGACAGGAAGCCGTTTCCTGAAGATGACGACAGTGCCCATTCCTCAAGAGCAGAAGGTTCCTGAGAGAGCGCCATTGGACACAGTACCAGGTCTGATTGAACGTAAAGGAAGGAGAGTAAGTCTAGACAGCGATGAGCAGGACATGAAGAGACTGTTAGGAGATTCTTTGAGTTTATCAGAGAGTTCACTGCAAAATACAGCAAGGCAGAGGGTGAGTAAATAATTACAGAATTTTCATTTTGGAGGGAACTATCCCTTGAAATCATAAGTCGCTTGAAAAATCTCTTCTTATTCTCTCTCTAGTCATACAGGAAGAATAGTGAACAATCTACTGTACCTTCACCAGCTCTTGAAAGACATAAACAGCAGCATCAAGTACTTCGCAGTCTCTCTCCATCCCCGCCAACTTCACCTAAACCTCCATCCCCCAGCAGACCCGACTCCCGCAGGGTCAGATTCACCGAACGATCGGTATCATCTGAATCGAGTCACAGTGAGATCCGGTCGCTGGACGATCTTTTTCCTGTTCCTGCCGTGTCTGACGCTGATGACACTCTGAGCGAGAGGAGTTCAGCATCTGATGGTACATTACCTGTCAGGAATCAGTTATAATAATTTTACGTTTTACGCGATTTAAAACTGATATACAGTATATTGCAATCTTTTACTTGTTTCTAATTCATCTTTATTGGACTTCGGTGCTTTGCGCAACAAGCAGTGAACTTGCTGATTTAGCAATAAAAGTAGCGTAAATCATGGGCACGTTAATGTCTGTATAAAAAGAAAATTGACACAAGGGAATAGCTTACCTTGGTTCCAGCTTATCAATGTATAAAATCTCTTACAGTCTAGTACTTGACTGTAAGAGATTATTTTTTGTTAGCCTAATGAACCAATATTTTGCGTAGTATTTGCCAAATTGCATCATTAATTTACATAAATGACTGCTAGATGAATCCTCAACCCAACCCCATTGTAGAGGTGGGGGGGTGTTGGGTTGAGGATTCATCTAGCAGTCATTAACGTAATGATGCAATTTGGCAAATACTACGCAAAATATTGGTTCATTAGGCTAACGAAAAATAATTTTGTAGCTAACGAAATATAATTTTGAAGAGTTTCTCTGAACAAATACTTGTTTCTTTACATTTTCTCCACAGATTTCAAACTTAACGTAATGACACTGGACGATCTTGCTCCTATACCATTAAAAACAGCTGAAATCTTACAAGAAAAGGTGCGTTTAACCAGTGGCAGATATGTATATTCTTTTTTTTATTTGATTAAGCTAACATAAAGTTATTTTCCCACAGAAAGAAACAGAAGCCAGACAGGAAGTCAGGAACAGGAAGTCTTCCACAGACATCGCTCAGGTCTATTCGCCACCCTCACCAGAGGAGGCGTCAGCAGACTATGAAAGTGATTTTGAAAGTGAGATCCCATCCGAGACACCAAAAAGCGCCAGTGAGATCTCCGAACATCTCACAGATGATGACAAAGATGCCTCATTGGTCAGCGAGGCCCAGGACAGCTTGTACAAAGCCAAGGAAGATGATGTGGACCACACTTTATCAGAAACATCACGGTCAACCAAGGATTCTTACTCAGATTCTTCTACAAGATCCAGTTTTTCCAACGCAACAATCACACGCGGTCGCAGTCCAGACCGTCACGTGAAGGAGGCTGCGGTACAAACACAACCAGATGGACTGACGTACACATGGTCCTCGGGTAGGTTTTCGTTATTTGTTAGCTAAGCACTGCTAAGTTAAATTTCCAAGGGGGTGTCCCGCAAGGCTATAGTTTAGGACCTTTTTTGTTCTGAGAGACGTTTGTTTAGATGAATCTCATTAAATCCACCCAATTATATCTGACATTTAGCAGGTATGGCTGCTGTTGGTCCATCAGTGGGGATGACATATGTGGATCCCACACCAATAGCCACTCACACAGTCAGTGCTGAAGCCATTGAGAGTAAGTATATGAAGTACACACTTCACCTTTACGCAAAATACAAAGCTCAAGTTGCAATGTTATTCAACTTGCATGTCATCGATTTTGCTGTTTTAACAACACCTGCTAAATCTATCATCACAACACACCTGAAAAACATCTCTGTTGATTGGACAAGATTTCTCTCTTAAGTGAAATAGCTCATTATCTTTAATGTGGACAGGTTTGACTTCGTACAGTCCTGCTGTGGTTGCGCTCAATGACATGTTACGGCAGCAGTTAGCGCTCACCAGAGCCTTCATCGAGTCCACTAGACATCATTATACGTCAGTGCTGGAGTCATTGGGGCCTGCAGACTACAAATACACCACACTAGAGGACACTAAAGAGGTAAGAAGTACTGATTGTACTGCACAAATATTTTGTATTGTCGCTTGTTGCGACACAGTGTGCGTTTTTATAAAGTAAATGATTAAATGCCAAAATGTGATGGATACTTGCCTGAATTCTTTCCAGATAATCAGTGAAGTATGCTAATTTATTTTCAGTCGTGCATTAACGTTTTCCTTTTTCAATGATTTCTTTCATGCTTTGCTAACAGGATCTTTGTTTCTTTCTCTAGTTCATCCGTGCTCACAGACCGCCTAAACTAAGCATTGAAGATGCCCTAGAGGAAGTCCTACAGGAAATGAGGGACTATCATTACATTTGAATGAACAGTCTATGAGTTATAAATGAACTGTCCAGAGATCTCATTCAGCCAAAACTTACTGAAGAAATTTTCATGCCATAACGTGCCAAAATAAAATAGTATTTTTCTATTACTGTTCGTTGATGCAGTCCTTACACAAGACAAGAAACAATTACATAAACACAGTTCCAGTTTTTAAAATGTCTTTATTTTGCTTGTACAGAGTCTCAGATTGAGGGCAAATCAAATGCACCTCAACTGTTGTGGTTATTCTGACATTTTCATTGATTCTACAATGTGATCTTTGATACCTTTACTTTAAAAAAAAAAAAAAAAAAAAAAAGGGCAAAATAAAACATCCAAACAAATGTGAAAAACAGCTTTATGACATCTACAGTAAAAACAGAGCTGTTTGATGGATGACGATCATTCTGTGCTTGGCGGCTCCTGAGGGTCTTTGCCTACTGGGGATGAAAGAGAGAGAGAAAAAAAATTCCAGGAAATTAGGACTATCAACTTCAAAGTATAGTTCACTCAAAAATGAATTATTTTTTTTTCTTTCTACTTTCAGCAGAAGCAATATTAATTGTGATGGTTGCCTTAGAAACTTAATGAAAGCATACAATATAGGCATACCCTATAGGCATACATGTATCCCAATACTACAAATACCTTTCTCTCGCGCTTTCATTCTTGCGACAAAATTGTAGCTTTTGTTTCGTCTGTAATTAACGTATGGGTCATCCAGTGCCACTCCCACTCCTTTGTACTGGTCCCACTTATCCCGTATGTCTCCTCCTTTGATGGGGTCTTGAATGCCCTGTTCTTTAGCTCCAAGCCCTCCTAAACCACTCCAACCTACAGGAATAACAGAGAAGACAAACAGTTTTCCTTAGACACTTGACTTCCACAACTTTGTCAGAACTGATATGGATAAAAGCTCCTTTAAAAAGCACAAACCAATAGTTCCAGTCCGCCAAGGAGCATTCTAAATATAGCAGTAGCAAATATAGATGCACAAACTCCGAAACAAATGGAAGTGCACAAGAATGATTCGTTTATTTTAAAAGAATACATTCAAAACACTGATTTGTTCACAAACAGAAAAAACTGAGTTTCAAAGCAGTGTAGGAAACGGATTTGTGCTTGATGCTTTGGCTTCTTTTTGAGAAAGGTAGAGAGAAAAAATTCACGAACTACAGAAATATACAGGATCACCTACCCATTTTCATGAGCATCTGATGACCCTTGTTCTCCTCTCCCAACCTGAGGTCAGCAGGTACCGTCACCGGGCCTGAACCCAAACCAGAGGTGGAGCTGCAGACAGACAGTTTCTCGTGTCAAGGGTATGTTAAATTGTTTTTTTAAATGCTTCTCAAAGTTGGACTGGACTAGAGAGGCGACAGAAGACACTTACGGTGGTGTAGGACTGCGGGATTTTGTGGCTTGGCACCTCTTTTCTGGAGATTGTGATCTAGAGCGAGATTGGGAGCGGGAACGGCTTCGGGATCTGGATCGGGAGTGACTCCGGCTCCTATAGGAGAAAGTAAAATACGAAGACCCAACTACTTCCAATAGCTACACAAAAACTGGTAGGGTTTAAATGTTACGGTCAACGTGAAATGCTGCTATCCCATTTTACTTCCATAATTTAGAGTGGGTCTTGACATTATTGCTCAGGAATTGATCAGATGGTAAACAGTCATTCCATTACATACCCTTTTTTATTAAAATACCGTTAATGACGTGCACAGATGTACTGTTCACAATAACACATTGTGTATTAAGATGTAAATGGAGTCAATTCCGATTTCATTATGTTCTAAGTCGTTTACCTTGAGCGAGATCTGGAGTAAGAGCGGGATCTGGATCGGGACCTGGAGCGGGAGGATTTCGAAGATCTGGAACTGGAGCGTGATGAGGATTGCCCTTGACTGTGTGACCGACTGCGAGAGTGACTCCCTCGAGTGCTTCCGGATAAAACGGTGATCAAACCAATAAATATAACAACAACAATGGGAAAACTATGATAATCTGGTTTGATTACAAACAGTGGTCGACAACGGCCATTAATAATACTGATATCTAGAGAGCAATTTACATGAACATTTCATTTACAAATTATTTCCCAAAAAGTAAATATCCGAAAACAAGGACTTGGCACAGTTATCTAAAATGGTCAAATATCGGCCGATTAATCAGCTTGACCTATATATCGTCTACCACAAATTTCTATTACAATTAAACAAACTGAAACAGGTTTTATATTCCCTACCTGTTGCGTTTGTCTTGTTCTTTTTTTCGTCTCGCTCTCATTTTGGCTCTGAAGAATTCATACAGTCCGTTCTGTTCCCAACCCTCACTGAAAAAGAGGAAAAATATAATTAATGAAAGTACTTGAAGAAATTTGAGAGAAAACCCCCTAAAACTACAACAAAAGTGCAGCTGTGTCACCTGTTTCTGGGTCTGTCGTGAGATGGTGGGCTGTAAAACGCCTTTACAGCAGCCAGAAGACGGTCACTAGGCGGCATTGGGGGAGGCAGACGAATGTCCTTGGGGTCCAGAGGCTTGTAGTCATGATCTTCAAGCTGTTATCAAAAACGAGAATGTCAACATTAGGACAAAACCTGAAGACAATACTTGTCTGGGAAGCCATTAGTTGTCAATAATGTTCATTATGCTTCGAGTATAATATCCTACACTTAATTTCCTGAATAATTTATATATCATCTTCCTTTCAATCTTTTGTAACATGAAATGAAAAATAACCTTCACAAGTGGTGCCATGAGTCCTGCGGGAAGATCGAAGTAGGGAACGTTTGGGACAAGACTGGGGTCATCCTGACTGACATGAGCCGGGTTCTGTCGTCTCATGTGAGGAGCCTGACCGTTAAACCCATGTGGAGGGGGGCCGAAATCAGGGTGCTGGTTACCGCCCCATGGAGGAGGTTCAGACAATCCTGGAGGAGGAATCCTTTGATTGGGGTGATGATGAGGAGGTGGACCGAGCTCTGACAGAAGAGCAACATTTTAATATATAACATGAAAACAGCAAATATGTCACCTGACCTATCTTTTCGAGATTATTATCAAGTACACATTTTTTGCATGAAAAACACTGATTCAAACAAAATATGAAAAATATTGTACTGCGATGATCTATTTTTATTATCCAATTAATTTTTTCCGTTTTACACGGAGTTAGAACCTTTAGTGCTAAAAACATGCGCAAAATTTATCGTACATAATGTATATGCTGAAATACCGTACTACGATGATCAATCTTTATTTATTTACTTTTTTCATTCAACATTTTTACATCAAGAATTTTACTCAATGTTTTTGTTCATTTTTGAGGATAGGTCTACTTTTTATTTTTCTAAATGTCAAAAAATTCTGATTACACAAATATATTTCCAGTGACGAAAATTACACTTTGGTAAAATAGTGTGCATGTTTTGGTGCGAAAAATTGTTTGCGAACTATTACTACTTTTGTGTCATTTAATTGCATCAGACTTCATGTGAACAGGCCTCAGTCACGAAACATGAGCGGAACGAATTTTGGTTTAAACTGTTCGTAAAGCTATCCACCTTTTTCCTGAACGTGGAAGTATTCCACGATTCGCCTGCTTTCAATTTCCGGTCTCCAGTGTTTTCACTCGCAGCGGCGTATATTCTTAGCGGGTAATGTAATGTTTGAAGTATTACATTTGTAAAAATTGTCGAGATGATGAGTTTTATTGACAGTGCCTGTCAGTGTATTGAGTGTGTAGATGTCATGAAGTGATGGTCCTACTTTTGAGTTTCGTTTAATCTGAAATTAATTTTTACTACAAATAACACTTAAATGGTTGTTGTTCTCCATCTGGATCGCTCGATTCGGTAGTTTTTACATTGCTTTTTCATCATGGCGCCACCCAGTGGTTGCTCGGGAAAACTGTGGATTCTTACATGAATTTCATGACAATTTTCACACGATCGGTTTTACAAACAATTTATGCATAAATTTGTTTTACGAATAAGTCCTCACCTGCTGGGAAGTCTCCTTGTGGGTAGTCAAATTGGTGTGGAGGATACGGGGGATGGTCAAAGTGATGTCGGGGTGGAAACTCGTCCTGCATGAATCGCGGCGGGAAGCGGCCGAAGTTATGAGGGGGCGGGTGCTGGTTAAACGGTGGCTGTTGATGAGGAGGAAACGGCCCGCGGAAGTGTGGCGGATGCTGCATGCGGAATGGAGGTTCTCTCTGGCCCCACGGCGGGGGTTGATCTGGCTGGTTGCTCCATGGTGGTTGATCGAACTGGGTGCTCCAGGAGGGTGGAGGCTCGATCTGGCCGCTCCAGGGGCCTCCGGGGCCACCGTCACGAGGGCTGCTCCAGCTTGGGTCCCTCTGCTCGTTCCACATGCCCTCATGGCTGTTCCAGGGTGGACACGGAGGTGGTGGGGCTTGAGTGGGGTCAAATGGCGGCTAGAAGCGGACAAACAATTCAGTCAATGTGTTAATATGTAATAATGGGTCTCTATTGATCTGCAGTATTTCCAAAAAATCACTTTCCCACTCACAGGCTGTTGTGGGTTCCATGGCATGTTGTGCTGCGGGTCGAACCAACCCGGTTTAGTGGATGAAATTTCAGAGGGGGCTGAAGGGCTTGAGTCTAGTGGTCTGTTCTGAGCACTATCATATTCACCAGGAGGACCAGCCATTGGAGGATTCAAGTCTCCTGATGACATCATAAGTCAAAAATGACATTGCATCAAGTATTGAATTAGATCACAAAGTCAAAAATGGCAAGAAGTACAACATCACAGCCAAGAATGACTTGTCTGAAAGTTTAAAAATGTTTTAAAAATGCTTTTAAAGTTAGAAAGAGCAGACAGAAGCTTAAAGGTCTCAAAATAATATTTGTGGTTCAGTTTAGCTCCGTCAGCAGCATTTGTGGCATAATATTATCACAAAAAATAATTACAACCTGTTCCATTATTTTCTTAAAAAAGAAGCAAAAATTTATGTTATAGACACCATTATAAAGGTGAATGGGCCAATTTTTGGAGGGTTTAAAGGCAGAAATGTGAAGCTTATAATTTTATAAAAGCACTTACATTAATTCTTCTGTTAAAACTTGTGTATCATTTGAGTAAATTAGTAAAAGTAAAGTAGTTTAAATCATCATTTTGCGTGATTACAGGGTTTACCGCGCTAAGTCGCATGGCAACGAAGTTGTAAAAGTGGATATAACTTTACACAGAAAATGTTAGTAAGTGATTTTATCACACTAAAATCATGTTAACACACATATTGTTTATGTCTTGTGTCTATACTTGTGAAACAGTGAGTATTTTAATGTTTACAGATTGGCCCCCATTCACTTCCATTGTAAGTGCCTCAATGTAGCCCAGATTTTTGCTTTTTTGTTAAAGAAAAGTTTAATTTTTGTGGTAATCAACATTTTACCACAAATGCTGTTGATTGAGCTTAACTCAAATTAAACCCAGAATATTCCTTTAAGGGTATATGTTTACATTTGAACATTTTGACAATCTGAAATACCACTGTTAACATGATTCATAAGTGACCATGTTTGTGTGTAGAATCTAACAGGTGTTTACCAGTCTGAGAGGTCATGGGCGTTTGGGACTTCACTTCAGTGTCTGGAGGAGCTAACTGTCCAACGGCAGCCGCGGCTGCTGCAGCCGTCACATTCTGCTGTTGCTTCAGATTGGCTACAAACTCCACATGCTGCGTCTTAAGTGCCTGAATCTGCTGCTGGAACGCCATCTGGACGGGATGCACTACTGGAGCGTACTCTGTAATGAGTGACGCCTGGTGGAAAACCAAAGACATACAACAACACATCAACAATACATGCAAAATGCTTGCGTGTTCGGCTGAGGGATTTAACATGGTAAAAACATCGATATATCAGATGTACCTGATACTGTCCGAGACCCAGAGCTGGACTTTGAAGCTGCTGAATGGTGACGTCATCGAAGTAGCTGTTCTTCTCCCACAACTGCAGTAACTGAAAATGTCAATGTACCAGAAAAGTTGAAGATATTGTAGAACACCACATACACGTGAAATACCATCAGATCAGCCAAAAGTCAACTGAGTAAACAAACCCTCACAAGGCCTTTTATCTGTACCAGTAAACTGCTCTCTTTCATGGTTTGTATCTATCACTCTTTCTTTTCTATCTATCTATCTATATACAGTTGAAGTCAGAAGTTTACATACACCTTAGCCAAATACATTTAAACTCAGTTTTTCACAATTCCTGACATTTAATCGTAGAAAACATTCCCTGTCTCAGGTCAGTTAGGATCACTACTTTATTTTAAGAATGTGAAATGTCAGAATTATAGTAGAGAGAACGATTTATTTCAGCTTTTATTTCTTTCATCACATTCCCAGTGGGTCAGAAGTTTACATACACTTTGTTAGTATTTGGTAGCATTGCCTTTAAATTGTTTAATTTGGGTCAAATGTTTTGGGTAGCCTTCCACAAGCTTCTCACAATAAGTTACTGGAATTTTATCCCATTCCTCCAGACAGAACTGGTGTAACTGAGTCAGGTTTGTAGGCCTCCTTGCTCACACAAGCTTTTTCAGTTCTGCCCACAAATTTTCTATGGGATTGAGGTCAGGGCTTTGTGATGGCCACTCCAATACCTTGACTTTGTTGTCCTTAAGCCATTTTGCCACAACTTTGGAGGTATTCTTGGGGTCATTGTCCATTTGGAAGACCCATTTGCGACCGAGCTTTAACTTCATGGCTGATGTATTCAGATGTTGCTTCAATATATCCACATATTTTTCCTTCCTCATGATGCCATCTATTTTGTGAAGTGCATCAGTCCCTCCTGCAGCAAAGCACCCCCACAACATGATGCTGCCACCCCCATGCTTTACGGTTGGGATGGTGTTCTTCAGCTTGCAAGTCTCACCCTTTTTCCGCCAAACATAACAATGGTCATTCTGGCCAAAAAGTTCCATTTTTGTTTAATCAGACCAGAGGAAACTTCTCCAAAAAGTAAGATCTTTGCCCCCATGTGCACTTGCATATTGTGTCTGGCTTTTTTATGGTGGTTTTGGAGAAGTGGCTTCTTCCTTGCTGAGCAACCTTTCAGGTTATGTCGATATAGGACTCGTTTTACTGTGGATATAGATACTTGTCTACCGGTTTCCTCCAGCATCTTCACAAGGTCCTTTGCTGTTGTTCTGGGATTGATTTGCACTTTTCGCACCAATCTACATTCATCTCTAGGAGACACAATGCGTCTCCTTCCTGAGCGATATGATGACTTTGTGGTCCCATGGTGTTTATACTTGAGTACTACTGTTTGTACAGATCAACGTGGTACTTTCAGGTGTTTGGAAATTTGTTTTAATGACTTCAACTTAAGTCTCTGTAAACTTCTGACTTCAACTGTATCTATCAATCGAGTTTGATTTTATTTATTTATACAGGAAAAAGAAACAAATTTTAAAAGGCAAAAACGTTTTCCTAGCCCAATTCAGCAGATCTGGTTCCTGTTCTACAGGCTTAAAGAGAGAGGGTAAAAATAAAATGAAAAAAGAAAAGTAACAAGAAATAAGAATAAATAATAAAAAGTTTAAAAAAGTAATTAATAATTTTTTTGTGATGAAAAAAGTAACAAAGAAACAAAGCAAATCATAAAAAGAAAACTAAAGATTAAAAACAAAGAATTAATGAGTACATGATTGATTATTCGACAGATGTGTGTGTATAAGTTTATGTTTGAATGTATGCAAAGATGACAATGACTTTATGGACTGAGAAATAGAGTTCCAGATTATTGTGAAATTATGAAAAAATTCATATTTTTAATTATTAAAATTTACAGGATTTAATTTGTTACTGATTGATCTTGTGATTCTTGATTGTCTTGAGTATTTGTAGGCAATAAAGTACACATTTCAGGTGGTAAGTAGTCCATTTTGAATTTAATATAATTTCACTGCAAATAAGTTACAATAATTTTCAAAATTTTGTGAATTTGAGTTTTGAAGCGCCAAACAATGATGGGTATATAGAGGTAGTTCAAATAGTATTTTTTTGAGCTTTATTATAAATTTGTATAATGGGATCTAGAGCATCTTGGGTAGTAAGAGACCATATAGGTAAACAGTACGAAATAGTTGACAACATAATTGAATTCAAGTATAAATGAGCTACAGTTTGAGAAAGATAAGGATGTATTTTTTTTAAAGACAAATCATTTTTGATTTAATTGTTTCAATAGTTTGTTTATATGTGGTTTGTATGTTAGGAGAGTATCAAGAGTAAGACCAAGGTATTTATATTGTTGTGTGATAGTTAGTGGTTGATTAGCTATATTAACGTGACTTTGAACTGAAATATGTTTAGATGTATAAAAAAAACATAGCTTCGGGGGCCTGGGAATGTCAGCGAGTATTGACGCTGACTATCACCCCTGGAGTCGCAAGTTCGAATACAGGGCGTGCTGAGTGACTCCAGCCAGGTCTCCTAAGCAACCAAATTAGCCTGGTTGCTAGGGTGGGTAGAGTCACATGGGGTAAAATGTATTATTACTATGTGATAATAAATGGCTTCATATGATCACTATCCTTAAATAAAAGACATGCATGATCAGTCATATTTTCAAAATCAATGCCAAAATTTCACAATTTCTGCCAGGGTATGCAAACTTTTGAGCACAACTGTATACTCTGAGAGATTGTTTCACCCGTTTTAACTAAATGTATACGATTTCTTAGATATGATGATATAATAGCAATACTATTTATTGATAAATTGAAATTGTGTAGTGATTAAAAAAAGTGTGTGATTAACTGTATCAAAAGCTTTACGGAAATCTATAAATACTGCACCAGTAATTTTTATTGAGAGTTGTGTGAATATGTTTGCCTACAAAAACCAAATTGATGTTCATTTAACAGGTTCTCTCGTTCAAGATTTGTGAGAATTTTTTCAAATAATATATCTATTTTTTCTCATCCATCCTCCCACCCAGCCATCCATCTATCTCTCTCTTTCATTTCTTATATATCCATCCATCCATCCTTATCTATCCAGTTACAATATAAATTGCATATTGTTTTTCACATCAGCCAAAAAAAAAAAAAAAAAAAAAGTTTGTACACAGTTTGGAAGCAGCAGGACAATTTAAAGCACTAACTTATAATTGATAAAAAAGAGCAAGTACACTGGTCAAAAATCATAATGTCTAACAGTGATGGATGAACTCACCCGTGTGATTTTCTGCTGTTTGTCCTCTTCCACAGCCAGAAAACTGGTGCAGTAAATGGGAACCACGACCTTCTGTAGAGCCGCCAAAAGATCTTTCTGATTCTTCCTCTGACTGTGGAAAAAAAGCAAATGTTTGGTTATTAAATACCACCACAAATTACACCCGAGACACCCTGCCACATAAAACTAAAACAGACTTTGTGTAACCCTTTAATCTTTTCTAATACAATTTTTAGCCACTAAGGACCGCAAACATAATTGTGAAAATAAACTGTTTGCATAATTGTGAAAATGTTTTCGAACTGCTTTCCTGAATATTTCCACCATCTGAAATTGGTCGAGAGACATAGTGTCAGACTGTGTCTCACCAGTGATGCAGGACGTCATTGGTTAGATAAATTAGATGTAGGCGCAGCTCAAAGTGTGCGTCGTCTGCAGTGATGCGGTTTCTGAGGTGAGATGCCATCAGCTCACAGTGCTGTGGTGTCTTAGCATTATTAAACATCCAGTTCTTTCCGGCCTACAACAGAGACAAACAAATCAACTTTACAAATAAAATAAATATTCTGCTAAATTACTAAATGGACACATATCTAACACATTTAAATGTTTTGTCTCATACCGAGATAGCATCTTTCGTGCAGGTGTCTATGATCGGCTGAAGCAGGTTGTCAAATTCATTTGTGTCCAGTTGTGTTTCTACCAACAGTTTTTGCATCTGTTGCTCCATCGCCAGAGAGATCGCAGCCGTCACCTGCTCCTAAAAGCACGAAACATATTTCATTAACACAATAGTTTTAGAATTAAAGGGATAGTTCACACATGTGCATTCATGAGCGCTATGAGAGAAACTCATTCCCAGTGCTGCAAACAAACTTCTCCCATAGCGCTCACAAATGCACAACGACTGTCAAGATCTTCGGTTGTAGGGCTGGGTATTGATACATACTTCCCGATTCGATTCCGATTCACAAGCTCTCGATTCGTTTAGATTTAGATTCAAATGTATATACTGCATTTCAGTTATAATGTCTACTCGTTTACATTTTAAGTAAATCCTCTCCCAGCAAATGCTGTTCATTTTACTGGGGACCTTCCTAAAAAAAACAAATTTGACTAATTATATTTTATTCGTTTTCATCAATTTTGGTCACATTTTAGCTTTTTACATCAATAAATATTATATTATGTTGCACATATCATATTCTGAAACATTGTTATTGTTTAATTGCATAACTTGTACTATTTACAACTATTTACACTGATTTGTTGAACACATGCTAAAAACAGGTACTGTCTCTTTAAGAAATCCAGCAGTTCTGTAAAGAGTGCATATTAATGAGAGAGACTTGAATGGATTTATCTCATCCATGTTATGTGTGATTATAATTAAATGTTTATTTTTTGTCGCTTTTGATCAACATCTGACTATAAAGAACAGAAAGGATATTAAGAGAGACAAATGGATTGCGTGGATCTCTTCTTTGGACACACGGAACGAGTCAAAAAAACTTTTACTTTCAACAAGATGCTCAAAACTTCTTCACCACTATATTAGACAAACACTGGTGAAATCTATTCAGATTACCAGCTAGTGGCGAATCATAGATATTTTAGTCTCATAGCGCAAAATTGTTGCAAATGCGAGTGATTTCCTCTCATTGTAGTAGAGTGTTGCCCATAGAGTCAAAGACTGATCTTGAGATTTAAGAATCGATATAGAGATCCTTCATATCAAGACCACAATGCATTGAAAAATCCATATTTTAAAAAGTCATATTCGGTAGTAATTTTAAGAAACAAATGCAAAGTATATGAAAAACGCAAATGCTCCTAATTAAAACAAGCCCAAATACAATGTGAAGACCTTGAATCGACAATCAATTAATCATTAACAACCCCTCTGCCTCAAAATTGTTCGTACATGGGTTTAGACCTGGCCTCGTTTACACCTTGTATTAAGATGACGTTTTAGACGATCCACATGAAACGGGACAACGCTATAGATGCACAGGGGTGCAAAAAGTTAAGATCTGTCACCATGAAATCAGAGACCCTCCTCTTGAAATCTAAACATAAGTGGCATGTTTCGGCCAGGTGTAAACGGCGATGTGTCTCATCTGTCCATGCATCAAAATACCAGGTGTAAACGCTGCCTTGATGTTGTAACAGATGTTACTGACTGTATAAGGTGAAAGTACCTGTCTAAGGCTCAGCAGATGTTGTTCCTGCTGCTGCAGGTTCCACTGGCTCTGCTGGATCAGTTCCTCCATGGAAGGGGTGCTAGGGGGGATCGGTGGAGGAGGAATAATCGACATCGCTGGGGGAACATCTGGAACATCTGTATCTGCTGATGACCCGCACAGCACTGCTAGAGACGACAAAAAACACATGTAGACGATGAGCCAAGACTACAAGCATGAAATAAACAAAGGTCTGCCTGTCGGTATGAACAAGTGTATGTCAAATCTGGAGCATGGGACTCTTTTAAATGGACATTTTTAGAGCAATCATGCATGCTGGTTTGTTCTCCCTGTTTTTCCTTGTATGCAAAGATTCTAATGAAAAACTAGAGCAAATATACAGTATTTGACATACAAACTGAAATTAAAATAAAGGAACCAAGCAAAGAACCCAAAAGTGAAAGAAAAAATTGTTTCCTGCTTTGTAATACTTTAAAACTTCTAAATGAAGATTAATCCAGCAGCTTTACATTTGCATAAAAAAAGAGATTGACCGATATTCTTTTTTAATGACCAATATCATACTGACTATTTTTGCGTATAGGTATCCGATAACCGATATGAATAACCGTTTTTTTTTTATTCTTGTTTTAGTTCTGCTTTTAGGCACATTAACAATTTCACTTACCAAAAACTTTTTCTACAAATAATTAATTTGACTAGTTTTAATTGCAATGTACACAAAGCCCCTCATTTAGTCTAATTAATATTTAAAATGTATAGTCTTTTGCATCCAACTTTATCAGTAAACCTGATATTAAAGAACTGGTAAACAATTTAGTGGAAAAGTGTAAATATCGGTTAAAAATATCGGTCAAACCGATTATCGGTCTATCTCTAAAAATTAACCAAACATGTGCAGAAATTCCCTAATCTTAAGCTTGAAAAATTCATGCTGGCTTTAGCGAACACCAGTTAAAAAAACTGCCAAGTGTTTTGCAACTGGTTTTTAACATTTCAACCAATCACACAGGCTGAAGTATGTCCATTTCTATGACTGAAAAGACATATGCATATGATGCTCAGACCGAATTTAAAGGGATAGTTCACCCAAAAATGAAAATTCTCTCATGATTTACTAACCCTCATGGCATCCCAGATGTGTATGACTTTCTTTCTTCTGCAGAACAGAAATTAAGATTTTTAGAGGAATATTTCAGCTCTCTTGGTCCTCACAATGCAAGTGAATGGGTGCCAAAATTTTGAAGCTCCAAAATCCACATATAGGGAGGATAAAAGTAATCCATATGACTCCAGCGGTTTAATCCATGTCTTCAGGCACTATATGATAGATGTGGGTGAGAAACAGATCAATTTTAAGTCATTTTTTATCTTAAATTCTCCTCCCTGACCAGTAGGGGGCAATATGAATGAAGAATGTGAGTCACCAAAAACAGAAGAAGAATGTGAAACTAAAGTGGAGATTGACCGAGCAGTGAGGAGAAATTATAGCAAAAAAAGACTAACTATTGATCTGATACTCACCCACACCTATCATATCGCTTCTGAAAATATTGATTTAACCACGAGGGTCGTCTGGAGTACTTTTATTTTGCCCTAATGTGGATTTAGGTGCTTCAAAATGCTGGCACCCATTCACTTGCATTATATGGACCTACAGAGCTGAGAAATTGTTCTGTTCTGCAGAAGAGAGTAAGTCATACACAGGGGTGGACTGGGAAGAGAAATTGGCCCGGGATTTTACATAGAAACTGGCCCAAAAGTTGTTGAATGGGGGGGGTTGTCGCTGTCCTTTTCTGCATATCGCTGCCCCCTTCAGCATATCGTGGCACCATTTTGTGGCCCGTTCTGCATAACGCAGCAGCTCATTTCAGCTTATCGCAGCCCATTCGCCCCATTTCGCGGCCAGCCCGGTTCTCCCGATTGCCAGTCCGTCCCTGATCGGCCCCAGAGTGCGTCGGCCCACTGGGAAAATGCCAGGTATGCCAGATTACCAATCCAGCCCTGGTCATACACATCTGGGATGGCATGAGTGTGAGTAAATTATGAGAGAATTTTCATTTGAGGGCAAACTATCCCTTTAAATTTAACTAAAGTTTCAAGCACTGATGATGCAGAAGAACTCCATGAATACCAGGCAAAATGAAACGGTTACTCTTTGAAAATGTTTCTGATCATCGGTCTGATAAAAATAAATACCTTCCATTTTATATTCATCATCATGACTTGAAGAATCTATAAAGAAGACAAGCATACCTTATAATACAAGTAACATTTCTACATATATAGCTGTCAATTTGGCATAACTTGATGGTTGCAAATGTAGTCATACACATTTCCATTGCATATTAAAAAAGCCCTGTGTAAGCAGAAAATATTAAAGGGATAGTTGACTTTTTTGGGTGACCTGCAACTGAATTGTACTCATTACGGTTCATGTGTTTTGCTTGTTGATTCTCGTACGTTGTTGCTGTTCAATTGCCAACTTGTACTTGTAATAGCTGAAATATTCCCCTCCGAAGAGGAATGAGAACTTAGGGTTGTCCTTCTGCTTGTCCATGGTCATCTTCTCAAACTCGGGTCCATTTCGAGCGACAAACTGGGCAAGCTTGTCGATGACATTACGCAGCTCTTGATCTGATGGCAAACAACAGATGGCAGAAAGAAAATATCAAAGGTGAATTTGTGTATTACACTCTGCAACACTGAACATCTTAGAAGTGACCCCAAATCTTCACTTACAATAAATAATGTCTGAGGAATCTCAGTTAATACACAAAACAAAGCTATAACCCTTATTAACTTTTACTAAAAACTGTTTGTCTCTCAAAAGTCTACATAACTAACATGAACAATTAATCAGTGACCAATTATAAACATAGTTCAAATGTCTATCTTTCATCAGCGTCTGAACATTTAACAAATATCAGTTTAAACTGAATTAATGTACATCCCTTTATATGGACAAACACCTTTATTACATAGATATAAGTCTGTTCATACTGTTTATAAGCGTAGTCTATAGGCTAAGCACAACACACAGTTTATCCAGCAATGTAGCTGCTACATTGGACACTCTATTCAAATTAAACAGACAATATAAAGTTAAGAGTGTGTAAAATGTTCTTTTATGTGTTAACTGTGTGTTTACTGTTGTTGTTTTTATTGTTATTAAATGAAATTGCGCAACACACAGCAGCCTCACGCGAGCCGATTCTCACCTTCTGGCGGTGTCGAAACATCCATTATTTCGAGATTACACGTTAATAAAACACCAGAAATTCATTAATAGCACACGGGAATGGCATTAGAAGACAAGAAAAACGAAAAACATGATTCTTTTTTTTTTTTTTTTTTTTTTTTTTTTCCAGTTTCGAAGATGGAGCGACCGGAAACACACCCCTGACGACTTCCGGCGACGAGAGGGATGCACGCATGCGCCGTTGACGACTTTAGTAGAGCTGTAACGTCACCACGGCGCCTGTTGGCGGGAGGCTGGCGATGAAGCGCGCCAATTCAGAGTCGTGATGTGTTTTCATTCTGAAGATGTTGTCGACAGGTCTGCAGTGGCACATTACCCATACTATTACAACTTCTGCCATATGTGTCTCTATGGCAGAAACAGTATGAGTAGTGTGGTAGTATGCAATTCCGAACTCAGCATGGACCCTGTGTCACTGATTAATTTGCTCTGAGATACCCTCAATCAGTGGCGGACTCAGGCCGTCGGTGGGGCAGGGGCGAAAATAATAAAAAGGGCACCAGCTGCATGTGGTGGTACACCAGCGCAGCCATTAGAGCACTGCATTACATCTCCACTGGAAGGGCACCATGAGGGCAATGCATCACAATTTTTCCATTGGAAGGGGCCCATTAGAGCACAGCATCACGTTTTCTTGCACGTTGGGGCAGCCTAGAGGGCATTTTATCACGTTTTCTTGCATATTGGGCCACCATAGAGGGCACTTTGTCATGTTTTATCTACCATAAGGGCATACAAGAGGGCACTTTTACCAGACCTTATGTTAGAGTCCACCAGTGCCCTCAATATTGGTCTTGTGTGTTGAAAGTAGATGTGAAATGAATAAAAGGAAAAAGAAAAGTTTTCTCAACTTAAATCATCAAGTTAACTCAACATAATCCTTTTTGTCATCTTAACTCATAATTTTAAGGTAGTGGGGTAACAAATTCACTAAAGTTTTAAAAATCTTTATGTTGAAATAAAAAATAGTAGACATTGTTGCCCTTGTTGTTACAACAAAACTTTTGTTGTTGACTGGACTAGGAAATATTATTTGAATCCATTTAAGTAAATACATAATTTGAATCTTTTTCTGAAGGTTGCCTCCACTTTAAGGGTATGTAAATTCAACATGATTTTTTATTTTAAGACAGCAGGGTAAAAAAGTATTTAATATGACTATTTGATGTGTGTTTACATCTGGAAGACATATTCTTTAGGTTGTTTGCTCATCTGCAATACATCTATAAGACGTTTCCTCACGGATGGCAATAAGACGTTCAGCGATGTCTTTGAGATGACCTTTGAGGGTCATGTCATGAGGAATCAAATTTTCCTTGATATTTTAACATATAAGAGGTCATTCTACTATCAAAACATACTGTAAATTCCAGAACTCAAAACTTAATCCCCAATGCAATAAAAGCATTTATTGAAACCAAGCTGCCAATACGCCCCATTCTCTACTTCAGTGACATCTTTACGTCACTTGGGGTACTTATCCATTCAAGACGGCCTCTACAGCAACCACATCAATGCCTATCTTAAAATCATCGCACCCATGGCCCCGCCCACTGGTGCTCACTTGGCTCGTAAACAGAGACAGAGAGAAGGACAAACTACTTTTGAACATGAAATGGGACCCATCTGAACAAACTGTTCTTTCACCTATCAGCGCTATTTTTAATTGTTGGTGTATGTAAACACACACTAGATGGACGTCTTTGACTGTTTTGATTTGTTTCCGGCGATGTGCACCTTAGTGCAGGATGATAAACTGGATGTGTGCGTCTTGTGAAGCAGTCATAAAACGAGTCTTTGCCAAGGAATTGTCACTCATGGATATGGGACAGTTAAAAACACGATTGGACCAGATCAAAAATTTAAGTAAACAGCTCCATTCATTAATATTTCAAATGTCATGATTGTTTATGATGCTGACACGCTGTCTACACTGGACATGACATAAACTTTCTGAAACTTTTCATTGTGTGGTTGGCAGTAGTAGCGCCAGCGCAAAATGGAACGGGATATCTGTTTGTTTACTGTTGACGTGACACGCCGCAACGGACGCTTCCATGGTAGACAGCATCACTGATTATAGCGTCCCGTGTAGGCTGGGTGTGTGTTAACTGTTGTCCTTGAGATGAATAGTGTAATATATTCAGATGCAATGTGCTGGATGTGCATTATGTGTAAACCATGAAATGTATATTTCTAATGTTTTGGTGCTTGTTTATTCTCTTCCGACTGAGTTTCAAAAATGACTGAATTTGAGTGAATGCACACTGTTATCCAATCAAAACAGAGGGCAATTTCATTGAAATTTAAAGGATAAGCTGAGGCAAAAATCGAGCTTTTCAGAAAGATGGTCAGAGATGGAGTCAAAAATTATGATATATTACAAAATTATGACTGTTTTGGTGGGGAAAAAAAACATTACTAACATTATCATTGGACCTCAGGGAAGATAATGAAACTATAAAAAATAGCATTTCGTGACCCCTTTAATTAGATTGTGATGCTTTCCAGATGAAACGCTCTTAAACAGATATCTCAGAGATGTACGTGTGCTATCTGGGTTAAGTAGGCATTATTTACTGTACATCAAGTTGTTTTTATTTTATTTCACTTACAGGTTCCTGATCACTGGACATCGAAATTCTTATGAGGAGGCTCAGACTGCACCACAGGTTGACAGAACATTGTGCAAATAAAACACAGACACAATGCAAGCACAAAAGTAAACAAAAATAACATTTTTATAAAGTATACATAGATAATAAAATGGCATAATCCAGGAGTTGTATTATAGTATTTTATTTTATTGAATTATATTATAGTCACAGGTGGCTCTGTCCAACTTGGTAAACCTGTAAACAAACTGTCCCTTCATCTTTGTGATTAATTAGCTTGTAATCTTGTTATATATGATGACATCTGAAAAAAGGTGACAATTTTATTTTTATTTTTAGATGCAAGATATTTCAGTGGTGTCTGGGTCAGAGGACGAGCCCTCCTCTGAGATTATACTGTAACTAGATTACAAACACTCAGGCGTGGATTGATTCAGCCAGATGTGTTTTGGTGAGCTATAAATGTGGGCAAAACCTTCATCTTTCATCTATACATCAAATCAGGGAGCCAATTGATAGTGAACAGCTCTGTTTGAGCAATGTGCCGGGGCATGTTGTCACACTTTTTACTCCAGTGAATATTTTTCAGGGTAAGGTTTATTTTTGAAAATGAATTTCTGTATAGACACTTACCTAAAAGTCCTAAAAGTTATTGGCCAGGAAAGAAGATACAGTTCATTGAACAGATGTTGACCGCTTTAGCGGGCTAAGTTGTCAGATTGGAAACCTACTTTTAATTGACACTGATTTGAGAGAAACCTTTTTGTAAAATTATGAAATGCTCTCTTAAGTAAAATAATACTAATAATAATTTTCAACAACATATCTGTATTTACTATGGTGAATCTAAGAAGTGGAAGAAGACTAAACTGTGTATTGCACATAATTATTGCTCAATGGGGCAATTTAACTGTTCATGAGATGGATAGCCTGAGGGAAAAAACTGTTCCTGTGCCTGACGGTTCTGGTGCTCAGAGCTCTGAAGCGTCGGCCAGAAGGCAACAGTTCAAAAAGGTAGTGGGCTGGGTGAGTGGGGTCCAGAGTGATTTTTACAGCCTTCTTCCTCATTCTGGAAGTGTATAGTTCTTGAAGGGGGGGCAGGGGGCAACCAGTAATCCTCTTAGCAGTCCAAACTGTCCTTTGTAGTCTTCTGATATCTGATTTCATAGCTGAACCAAACCAGACAGTTATTGAAGTGCAGAGGACAGACTCAATGACTGCTGAGTAAAACTGTATCAGCAGTGCCTGTGGCAGGTTGAATTTCCTCAGCTGGAGAAGGAAGTACAACCTCTGCTGGGCCTTTTTCACAATGGAGTCAATGTGGGTCTCCCACTTCAGGTCCTGTGAGATGGTAGTGCCCAGGAACCTGAATGACTCCACTGCTGCCACAGTACTGTTTAGAATGGTGAGGGGGGTCAGTGTTGGGGTATTTCTCCTAAAGTCCACAATGATCTCCACCGTTTTGAGCGTGTTCAGCTCAAGGTTGTTTTGACTGCACCAGACAGCCAGCTGTTCAACCTCCATTCTGTATGCAGACTCATCGTCATCTCGGATGAGGCTGATGACAGTGGGGTCATCTGCAAACTTCAGGAGCTTGACAGAGGGGTCCTTGGCGATGCAGTCATTGGTGTAGAGGGAGAAGAGTAGTGGGGAGAGCACACATCCCTGGGGGGCTAGAAGTGAGTTTCCCCTGTCTCACAAGCTGCTGCCTGTCCGTCAGAAAGCTGGTAATCCACTGACAGATAGACATGGGAACAGAGAGTTGGTGTAATTTATTCTGGAGTATAGCTGGGATGATGGTGCTGAAAGCTGAACTGAAGTCCACAAAAAGGATCCTTGCATATGTCCCTGGTCTGTCCAGATGTTGCAGGATATGATGCAATCCTATGTTGACTGCATCATCCACAGACCTGTTTGCTCGATAAGCAAACTGAAGGGATCTAGAAAGGGTCCAGTGATGTCCTTCAGGTGGGCCAACACCAGTCATTCAAATGATTTCATGACCACAGACGTCAGGGCGACAGGTCTGTTGTCATTAAGTCCTGTGATTTTTGGTTTCTTTGGGACAGGAATAATGATTGAGCATTTGAAGCAGCATGAGACTTCACACTGCTCCAGTGATCTATTGAAGATCTCTGTGAAGATGGGGGCCAGCTTGTTAACACAAGATCGAAGACACGCTAGTGAGACGCCATCTGGGCCTGAAGCCTTCCTCGTCGTTTGTTTCTGAAAGACGTGGTTCACATCATCTTCACAGATCTTAAGTGCAGGTTGAGTAGCAGGAGGGGGGAGGAGGGGGGGTTGCAGGAGGTGTTGGTGTTTGTGTGAAGTGAAGGTCAGAGTGGGTGTGGGGTGTGAGATTGGGCCTTTCAAATCTGCAGTAGAACACATTCAGGTCGTCAGCCAGTTGTTGGTTCCCTACAGGGTTGGGGGTAGGAGTCCTGTAATTTGTGAGTTGTTTCATGCCACTCCACACTGATGCAGGGTCGTTAGCTGAAAACTTGTTTTTCAGCTTCTCAGAGTATCTCCTTTTAGCCACTCTGATTTCCCTGTTCAGTGTGTTCCTGGCCTGATTGTACAAGACTTTATCCCCACCCCTGTAAGCATCCTCTTTGGCCTGACGAAGCTGCCTGAGCTCTGCTGTAAACCACGGTTTGTCATTGTTGAACTTTAATTAAGTCCTAGTAGGAATGCACATATCCTCACAGAAACTGATATATGATGTAACAGTATCTGTGAGCTCGTCCAGGTCTGTGGCTGCAGCCTCAAAAATACTCCAATCCGTGCAATCGAAGCAGGCTTGTAGTTCCCTCTCTGCTTCATTGGTCCATCTCTTTACAGTCCTTACTACTGGCTTGGTTGATTTTAATTTCTGCCTGTAGGTTGGAAGAAGATGAACCAGACAGTGATCAGAGAGTCCCAAAGCTGCTCTAGGGACAGAACGATATGCATCCTTTATTGTTGTGTAACAATGATCCAGTATGTTCCTGTCTCTGGTGGGGCATGTAATGTGCTGTTTGTATTTGGGCAGTTCACATGTGAGATTTGCTTTGTTAAAATCCCCAAGAATAATAATAACTGAGTCCAGGTATTGTTGTTCTGTGTCTGTGATCTGATCAGCCAGCTGTTGCAGCAGTTTATGACTGTTGTAGACGATAATATGTATAATATAGGCTACTTTCGTTTCCAGCTGTCTTACTAATCATCAGCTCCCAATGTTTACAAAGGATGACAACAAACTCTTTGCACTTCTACTGAAGGGAAGAACGCTGGCGCCAGCTCACAAATCCCCCCCACCTTGCGGCCTTTCTCTGTGACCTCTAATAATGTCATGCGAACAGAGCTGTGGCCCATTGAAAACCTCTCTTAATCAAACCCAATTAATTCCGCTCCATTCCCGCATTATCCTCTTCGAGGGAACGCGTCAACCCAATCAGCCTGTTAACTTCAACCTCTGCCGTGTCGAGGGAACAAAATAATAGATTATGCAATTAATTAGTCGTTAGAGACTTAGTTGTTCTTAATGAATACAGTAACTCTGTGGGGGATACAGTGATTCAGAGCGTCAGAATTTCCATCCCATTCTTACTCAACCAACTTTATGATCACTCAGCAAAATCATTTTCACCTAGTTTAATATTGTTTATTTATTGTATGACTCATAGGGATCAGAATTAGGGATGCAACCATCTAGAAAAAAAATTTGGCCAGTACCGAAATGCAATCTTTTTCTTAACGATATAACCGATATGATGGGTAAAATTATACATCTATACTGTTTGAGAATGCCCCCCCCCCCCCCACACACACACACACACATTTTAGTAATGAGAATTTGTTGTGGGGGAATTATGCTCATATGCTTCATGAAAATAATCTTAATGATTTTAAAGCTTAATATACACCCCAGGCATGTTCTTGACAGGTTTTGTGAGATTCAAATTTAGTTAGACAACACTGTACAATAAACAATCAAAAAGATGGATGACTCTTTACATAATTACATACACTAATTACATACAGTAGATACCACTAATTTAAAAACTCTTATATCGGCAGATACCGATATTTTGACCGATATATTGCACATTGCTAATCCCAAACTTTGTGTATTTATGTCCTCATGTCAACATTCAAATTATTACAGAATCTATTACAGATTATAAGGTAAATATGATATTATACAGCTGTATTCTGGCACAAAAAATGATAAAGCTGTGCTGTACTCTTACAGTATATCGCCTTAGTAACTGAGGTCTTGGATTAACCCTCGGTTTATTTAGCTTGCTACCAGATGTGTGGCTAAAGGAAATTGTGCGATGACAAGGCATTTTTAGCATGCAATAACTAATGTCTCCTCATTGTAAGAGAGCAGGAAAGTTATGTTTTGTAAAAGTTAACATTTCTGAATTAGAATTTCTGGCGTGTTTGCAAAGGCACACTTAAAGGGATAGTTCATATAAAAATGAAAATGTTTTGTTAGAGGGGCTGCTGGAGTAATAAATGTGTGAACCAAACGTGAGATTATAAAATCGACCCTAAACACAACAGACTGACCCACATTCTGAACATGAGAGTGGAAAACCAGCACAATTCCCTCAGCTTGACAAACAAAGCTTTTCACAGTGGATGAACTGCTGCTTTCCCATGATTCCTTTGTGCCAGTCCAGCTAAACGCATTCCTACCCTCAACCCAGCAGCCCCTGTGCCAAGATGTGCAGCGGTCAGTGGCAGTTCGGTCTCGGCGCGGGCACTAATCCTCATGCTGAACTCATCCTGGCCAGCTGGAAAAAGCTCTAATTGGGGGATTTTCTCCATCATTAACTTCGATGAGCGGCCTTCCTACTCTTTGCACCCACCTGCACAATTGTTAATACTTCCTACCTTGAGCAGTGAAAAGTTCAGCCACAATACTGCTCACATAAGATTAAAGAATAAAAAAACGTCATTGACCCAAATTTGAAGTTGTATAACTGATCCTATCTTTAACGAAAATACTGCTGTATATATGAAAAAACAACACTGCATGCAAAATTGTGAATATTTACAGTTTTTTATTGCAGATAAAAAATCTGCATCTCGAGATTTACTTTTTTTTAATCCCCTTTTCTCCCCAATTTGGCATGCCCAATTCCCACTACTTACTAGGTCCTCATGGTGGCGTGGCTACTCACCTCAATCCGGGTGGTGGAAGACAAGACTCAGATGCCTCCGCTTCTGAGACAGTCAATCCGTGCAATTTATCACGTGGCTCATTGTGCATGACACCACAGAGACTCACAGCATGTGGAGGCTCATGCTACTCTCTGCGATCCACGCACAAATTAGCAGGTGCCCCATTGAGAGTGAGAACCACTAATCTTGACCACGAGGAGGTTACCCCATGTGACTCTACCCTACCTAGCAACCGGGTCTATTTGGTTGTTTAGGAGACCTCGCTGGAGTCATTCAGCACACCCTGGATGCGACTCCAGGGGTGGTAGTCAGCGTCAATACTTGCTGAGCTACCCAAGTCCCCTTGAGATTTACCTTTTGAAGAAAATGTAAAGGGTCTCTTATAAAAGATTAATACTTAGGGTTAGAGGTTTGTTAAAATCCCTAACCCTAAGTTTGAGCAATAATAAGAGTGAAGCTTGCCTTTTACAATGTATGCCAAAAAGTATACAAAAGTAAAAAAATCTAAAATCTGTACCAGAGCAACTGAAGTCCAGTGGCTCTGCATTGAGGTAAACACAGTACATATGCAGACCCCTTTGCCCATTTCTCAACATTTGTTTTTTTGGGGCCCATATGGCCCCTGTAGTAACCCATCTGTCCGAGAGCATTGCACACACTTGATAAATACAGCCGAGCACCAGGCACCACGAACAAGTGCCCGAGCAGCAGCATCAGGAGGCAATTAGAGAAACCACGGACGCTGGGGCCAGTACCCCCTCCCAGGCTGGCCTGATTGACTGGAACTTTATCTGCCTAACGGGCTGGCTTGATGCCACCGGTCAGGAGAAACACAGAGAAGGGAGGGCAGAGAATGGACTGTCTTTTCAGTGTTGTTGAAAATACTCTTAAACTTTTGAAAAAGTAATTCGATACACTACAAGGCACTAGTAGAAACACTTCATGTTGTTTCGCTACACCCTACTTGTTGGGAAAAAAAATATTGGAAAAGCTACATTATTTCGAAAACAACTGAGCTACTGCAACACTACTGAAAAATGTAGTTATGATAGTAGCTAGTCATTATGGTAGAAAACTAGTCATTTCTACAGTTTTACGTACAGGTCGACCAAACTTGATAGACTAGCAAACAACCTTTCCAAAAAAAGATGAGTCGAAAAAGGCCAAAGTTCTATCAAACTAGATTATTTTATTTAAAGAACATTTGTTGACATCAGTTGTTCCGTAAAAACGTCTAGGACACATTACCACATACGTATTTTTGGACAAAAATAACATCGCACACACATACACGTATTAATTTACCCATTATTTTCATATTGCTATTTAACTTTGGCTTTTCAATTATTTAAATTGTGCAAGTCATGTAAACATGATGGATTCGGTTTGTAAACTAATGTTTGGGCTGAATGGTCCTGTAACAATTGTGGGGGGAGTAAAAGTAAACTTTTAAAACTATTAGTAAGCATAGATCCTTCAAGGAAATAATTCAGTCATCCCCTACATTCCTAAACATTTAGTGGAAAACACAAATACACATTTTTTGCTACAAAATGTCTGGCAACATGAACTGAGTGAGTTTCTGTAGGAAAATAATTAGCAAGTCCCACTTGCAGGTTTGTGGGGCATAAATAGATGAAGATGCATTTGATTTGACCACTTTTAAAATGATCATTGGTGACTGTCTTTCCCTCTAAATAAATTCAAACAAAAAGATCGGACTTGGGTCAATGGGCTCAGAGGGAGTAATGGCGGGGTGAGGTACTGCATGTCCAGGAAATGATTATGCCTACAGATTAAACACCACAAGCTAATCATTTCTGCCCTGTCTCGTTTTTATTAGATGCACCTTTGTGATTGAAATGGGAGTTTGCTAATTGCTTAGCTGCCTGTGGAAATACTTGAAGAAGACTTTTCGAAACATGAACTGTATTTATGGCTCATCTCACCCTGAAAGATCTTCTGTCAACCCAAAACATCTATAGCAGTCCATTAGAGGAAAGTGTGAATTTGCAGACAGAGGTCATGTGATACAAAGCATGCCCTCTGAATTCACATTTCAGTAACTCTTCATCCAGAAACTCTGTAACTGACTAATCATGATAGGACTCCTAGATGCAAAGCTGTTTGAACTGTAAAGACAACGAACTGAAACCAAACTTGTTTATAAGCGTGCCAATGTGTGCCTTGCAACTAAGTAAACAGTGAGACTTCTCTGAACAAAATTGCAGAGTGAAATGTCTTACAAATTTTCATATGTCCTAGCATAGAGGTCTTAACCCAAACGATGCTGGTTTTCTTGGAGAAGTGTTAACATCCAGTTGCAAAAATGTCAATAATCGTGGAATAAAATGAACATGACTCTACACACAACGTTCCTGACCAGGAGAACAAGTCATCCAAGACAAGCAAAACGGTTCTTCATTAGCCTTTAAGTCACCAAGAAACTTGAAGGCCCTCAGTCAACGAACTAGAGTTATACTCTGTCTTAGCACATTGGTTGCCAAGTTTTGTCCATGGACTGGATGTGTTCCTTGGCTTTCATCCTGAGAGCGGCGATGCTTGAACTGCGCTGATCTACGTCCTCCAGGGGGTATTTGTCAGTGAAGGGAGGGGGACACTGGTATGGTGGTGGTGCCATGGGCTGCATGCTCTGGGTCATGGGTTGGGGTGAGCTGAGGAAGCTGTGACTGGGGTAGCCTGTCTGAAGGCCTTGTGTGGGACCCATGAACCCTGGGATGCTGTGCATTGGAGTTGCACTGGACAGAGAGGAGGTCAGCCAAGGGTCAAGGGGCAGTGTGTTGTTCATGGGGCCCATAGTGTGGTGCATGGGCGGCCGGTTGAAGGACAGCATAGGGGAGTCGTGGAGCTTCATGGTGCTCATGTCCATTTTCTCCTGTCGCCTCCATTTGGCTCTTCGATTCTGGAACCAAACCTGTACAAACACATAGACTTCAATTTATAATTTTGTACTGTCGAGTGCTCGTGCTCACCAGTGAGACGTGGCACAACATCCAAAAACATTCATCTAGTGCATGTTTGCATAGAAAAACAATTAAGCTTTGCATTTTCAGTGTATACAAACACAAAAATGCATTCTGTGTAAAAGACCTCTTAGCTGGTAAACTGGCATGATCTTTCTGGTGTAGCTGGTTGACAGAGTTTGGCCTGGACAAACCAGTGAAGCACCAGGTTCTTGTTGGTTAAGGTTAGTCATCGAAAGTCTTGCTGGTCAAGAAGTTTAAGCAGCCACTTGAGGTGAGGACAAACTAGCACAGGGTTCCTCAATAGGCAGCCCGTGGGCAACATCCGGCCCGCGAGAGATCAATGTTTGGCCTGCGCTAAAGCCCAAAGTATACTTTGGTCAGATGCTGAGCGTCCGCGTACAGGGCCCATGATGCAAATTTTGTCACCAGCAGAGTGCACGAGCACTGAACGCGTGCAGCCCGATTTTTCTAACAACGCGCCTTTGAACGCGCAGAATGGGTTTGCGTCTGGAATTATTTGCACTAAATAGGGGGTTCACAAGGTGGTAACACTCACTGTTGAGCTGTTGCTTTCATTAAGATGTGCTAGAAGATGTAATCGCCGGTAAAACAACAGGAGACGAAGTTGGAAACAACAACAGTGGATGTGCACATCACGAACACGTGTGTAAGCAGGTCAGGACATACTTGCATTTGTATAATGAGTCTGAAGGAATATAAAGACATCTTTGTGTCTAAACTCCTGAAGAGAAACAGTCCAGTATCTCAGTCGTAGCGCGCACGCATCAAATGCCTGTCTATGCGCACAGTCAGATGAAGTTGTAGGCTACTTTGAAACTTGAGCATTCATCTGTACGCAGACACTCAGTGTTCGCATCAGAACTGGAGTATACTTTGGGCTTTAAGCCGTAGCAAATGCTAATAGGTATAATAATTTAATCTGCAATTAGGGAAAGTGCAGGTAGGAGATCCCGTTTGGAGATGAGTAGGAACATTTGATTCACATGGAGGACATAGCGATCCAGATTGTTCATTAACGTGAATATTTATGTTGTCACTCTTTTATCAACAACAACAACAACAACAATAATAATAATAATAGCAGCACAAACACTTTGTCATAACATCGAGAGTGGTGGCCCTTGGTTTTGTGTTGATGACAGAATTTGGCCCTTGGTGAAAATTAATTGGGGAACCCTGAACTAGCACATTCTGGTGACCAGCTTCCAAAACATATAATGGTGACTGATCTTTTCAACAGTGTATTGACTACTCTGATACTGATACTTTTACTTCAAAACACAGTGTAAAATATTTCTAAGCACTAGACAGAAAGACTTCAAGGAGATTTAAACACACCTGTACTCGAACTTCAGGGAGGTTAACTTTCATGGCCAGCTCTTCTCTACTGTAGATGTCAGGGTAGTGGGACTTCTCGAAGGCTCGCTCCAGCTCGTGCAGCTGGTAGGTGGTGAAGGTAGTACGGTTACGCCTGTGCTTTTTCTTGGGCTGCTCACCATCGGAGACTGGAGACTTGCTGTCACTCTCGATTGACTTCTGCAGGTCGCCCAACTCCCCATCACATTTGTTGGAGAATATATCAGCATCTAATGCCACAGATCACGCACAAAAACAGAACTTAGACTGCACTTGAGAGTCGGCATTGGCACACACCTTATGAACAACTCTATGACCATGCTAACCTTAAAATGTTTTTGTTTGAAAATGCATTGATTTTACTGCATTAACACCTCTCATATACATTCGAATGACATTTTCCTCCACCATAAACTGAGACTTTCGAAAATGCTCTGTAGTACCACACGGTTCGCTCCTTGCTAAAATTGAACCAGCTACCTTCTAGCTACAAGCCCTGGTCCCTGACCACTACACCCCACCAATTATTTTGTATTGCAATAAAATTCTGTTGTGACTTACTAGAACTTTCTAGAATGATCTCTATTATTTACACATGGTGACAACATGATTATTGATATGGTATTTCCAAAACTGAGATTCTAATCCTATAATACTCATGGCCATATGCTCTTGTAACATTTGGACTAGCGCACGTCATTGTTGGTAGGGCATGGCTTTCACTGAAGGTTCCCCACCCCATAATCCAAGCAGAAACAGATGTAGCCTGTTAATTCCCCTGATAGTTTCAGTGTAGACTTGGCTATAATCTACCTATAGGCTTCGTTTGATTCTACCCCATGTCCTCAATATAACGTCAACACTTCTAGGAAAAGCTTTACCCAGGTAAACTGGAGAGACACGATGCCAGTTGGAACGCTAATTAAATTAATACCAATAAAATGCTGATCATCAGGGCAGGTGGATTTGTGTACTGCACTGCCTCACAAGATGTAATTTACAGTAAGAGGGAGTAGTATGTGTTGCTTCTGAATTGTACAGCTGCATCTGAAGAGACTGAACAGGTGTATGTGGCCGAATTAAGTAAGCAGTTAACGTTAAATTAAAGTAATAGCTTGGCAAGTTACTCAAAGGCTGCAGGTTCAATCCCTAATAGAATTGATCAATGAACTAGACACTGACAGATATATTTTATCAGCGTTTTGTCCTTGGGCGAAACACTTAACCACAGGTTTAAGGTTCCTGGGGTACTGTCCTTGCAATAAGCACACTAAGTTTGCACTTTGGGACTTTAGTGTCTGCTAATGACAATCTAACTCTGCAAAGCTCGCTATAGTCTTTGTAACATACTACTTTACTTCTCCTTACATGTTCTACAGAAGAAAGCAAGCCATGCGTATTTGCAACAACATGATGATGAGTAAAATGACAGAATTTTCTTTTTGAGTGAACTATTACTTGACAGCATTGGTCACAAGAATATAAATCATGAAGAAATAGCCCAGTTTGGAGGTGGTTTAATGATCAGGCAGGAACAAACGTTCTGGGTTAACAGAGCTACCTTTATTAACAGGCAATAGACTGAACTCACACAATAGTGGAGGTCAATCCCAGTTCAAGGATCACTACACTACCGGTCAGATATAAGACAGCCCAATAACAATGCTCAGATTGTTGAGCAACTCGCATCAAATGAGGACAATCAATTTCAAATCTTGTCACAATAACAGACATGTCAACTCTGGGTCATTCAAGAGACTCTCTCAACTAAGAAGCACGATGGATTATGAGCCCAATGGAAAAAAAAAAAAAATTGGAGCAGAATGGAAAAATGATTATGTCTGCATGCACAGTTGTGCAATCTTGTTTGAGATCGGAGAAGATTATCGGAATTCCACAAGGGGATGAGAACCAGGGATGAGCCCCCTTTGCCAAATGATTTTCAGGTTTGATCAGGCCTTGTAAAGACATGAAAATATGATCGCCTTTTCTTATTTAGACTTCAATTAACCTAGCATATTACCACGGTCAAAAAAAGAAAAATCACGAATGAGATCTTTCAGTATCTCAATCATTTGGCCTAGACAGCAATAAGGTTGCAATAGAGAGCAAATTAAGTCTTCTTGTCCTCAAATATTCCCCCTAAGACTCCAGTAACCTCACATGTATCTCTTCTAGAGTTTCAGAAGAGATCTCAACAAATGTCTCAAACTGTGCTCTGATTTGCCAAGATAAAGTTCTAAGATTCTCATAAAATTCTTCCAAGAGCAAATTATCGGAGCTATACTACACACATTAATATTATAGATTTTAAACCATTGAGTGTCAATACATCCACAGTCTTCACCATCAATGGAAACCATGGTAACAGAAGACATTAGGTAACTGGGCACGTAACTATGTAAGTTACGTCAAACTTTTGTCCAGGTCTCTTAAGGTGACAGTTGACGTTAATTCCCTGGTGAACTGCCAATAGCACGTTACAATCAACGGGGGCAATAGCAACACAACTAGAACATGTGGTTCATGCCAGTCTCTGGGTTTTAGTGTCCCGATTAAATGTATTGGTCAGAAACAACTGGTGTTGAAATTTCACCCACAAAGGACTCACCATGAAACGCAGGCTGTTCTGAGGTGTCCCTCAGGGTTTGCAGGTGTCCGTAGGTTTGTGTCCGCTGGTCTTGGTCCCGTGGATCTCCAAGACTCTCCCCTCCAACATTATGAGATACAACATTACCTCCAGGATTGAGTAAAGGATCCTGGTCCTTGTTGAAGCCCAAGATGACATCTATGCTGTGGACACGGGCACCCACCACCGCACCCCCTACTTTCACCATATCGTGGAAGTTACTGGGCGAAAGACAGCTGTCATCCACCATATTCATAGTGTCCAGTGACAAATGCATTCGAATGTTGGGGTTGAAATGTCCAACGAAGGAAAGCAGTTGCTCTGATGGAGGAACCCAAAACTGAGCAGTTTTACCTGATCAGACATTGATAGAGAAACTAAAATCAACAAGTGTAATAAATTATGCATCTGGGGCCAAGTTCTTCTTTTAAAAAGGTTTTTTAGTGTTCATTAACAAGGTCTTGGGACTACAAATATTTATGTACAGTATGTTGAATTGGTCTATGCATAAAGTATACTTCCATCTTACAATTGTTTGACTATGAGTACACAAAATCAAATCGTTCCCTGTAGTTTGCAGGAGTTTAAAAATCACTGGTGCATCAGAAGACAAAATAATGTACAAATTCAAAGGACTACTATTCTTCATATAGGTTTTAAAATATTAAAAAACTAATGTAGATAATCTGACAATGGTCTAGCATATAATAACAAAAATATAACGTTTGCATTCACAGAAAATATATATTTTTTAATTATATCTAGGGATGACAAACAGACAGTTATATAAAACAGATATGTTTTATGTAAAATATGTTGCGACTCTCACATATGCCAAATAATGAAAAAAATTCTCCAATAAAGCCCATGACATGATTCAGAACAAAATCACTAAAACATTGAAGTATCAAATTACAAAAATCCATCAGTTTACCCATCTTGGTTACAACTGGGTTGTATTTGTTAACATTAGTTTACACAGTAGTTAACATAAACTAACAATGAATAATTCCTTTATCAGTACTTATTAATCTTGGTTAATGTTAATTTCTACATATACTAATGGATTTTTAAATTAAAAGTTCTACAAGTTAACATTAGTTAATGCATTATGAACATAAACTAACATTAATAACTTTTTCAAATGATTAAAAGATATATTAAAAATAAAAAAGTTTGTATTTTCTCTGAATAGACACTTTATTTTGTTAAATATATGCTGCAATTTATATATCCACAGTTAAATATACATATCCACAAGTAATATATCTAAGCCCAGAAAGATCATTTAATTCAAATAAGTAATAGCTGGAAATGCAATTATTTTTTTTATTTTTTTTTTGTAGAAAAGTCTGTTTTCGAAGAAAGTTAACAGTTTCCCCCAATAGTGACAGCAGAATACAGGGTCATACCTCAAAGGCGAGATGCTCCGTGTGCACTCAGTCTCCAGTCTGACCTGCATCCACCTGTTTCTCCCAACACCAGGTCACTTTCGGGTGATGAGCACGCCCCCCTGTGCTACTGTACAACACAACACAACAGAACCCAACCAACCAACCTCAAACTCTCTCACTTTAAACCTGTTTAAATGTACATTCATATATTCACATGCAAAAGTCCTCTCTGGTGGATTCTGCTAGATAGAGAGCTGCCCTGTGTGTGTTTTCCTCTATAGAAGGGAAATAATAGCAGGGGATTACACAAGCTCATTAACTGGGACTCTTCTCCCTTAAGAATGATTGACAGACAGTTTCTGCTCAAGTAATTGTTCTAAATGGAGCTTGAATTCAGCCATAGGAGGAGGGCGCAACTAATGAAGCAGTTTTGTCTTTTGTCTTTTAAACAATAGAATTTGTTCATAAAAATTATGAACTGAAAGTTTTCGCTGATGCCTTTTTAATCGAAGTGAGACCTTTTAATTGAAGGCTGTTATTGAACATAAATAAGTGAAGTTAAAAGAGTTGCAGCCTGCAAGGTATTACTAAAAATAACATGTGTGTAAATACATTTGCAGTCAAAAATGTAGACACACTTGACAGAATTTAAATTGTTTCATGATTGTAGAGACCTTTTGATTTAAAGGTTTATGCTTAAAATGCATGAAATTATCTTTGTAGACAAATTTAAAAAAATGGTGTCTATGTATGTATTTATTTCTTCACAAAACAAAAATGTACATGACTTGTTTTGTTGTTTTTTAAATGGATGAGTTTGCAGCAAATAGTGAACTAAAAGCAGTCAACAAGTGTCCAACGTACATGGAAATTCCTTTAATGCTGTTTCATTTGTTAAGCATATTTTGGTCAGTACGTAATTCCCATACTACCAATTGTGTTATTCCACAGTTTCAATGACTACAATTATTCTAAAAAAAAAAGAGGAAAATATTAATAAGAATGAGTAAATGAGTACATTTGAAGTCCAGTTTCAAAACACTTAATATCTAATGCATGGTTATTTTTCCTCGCTGGACTTCACTTTTATATTATTTTTTAAAAGCAAACCTTTTGTGTCAGTATATAGCACTGACTTTCAGATATTTATACTGATTGTGTCTTTGTGTAAATTAAACTGCACAGACGGCATGCATTACAGTAAACACTCTTTACCATGACCTGCAGAAGGGTTAGTTGAGTAATTAAAGCTAATGGCATGAGCGCAGACTCATTAAAGCCCATTAAAGAGTTAACCCAGGCAAACTCATGACTGATCAGCAATTATTAAGAGAAATAACCCAGTAACAAGATTAATTTGTTCATGTTCAAATGAATCCATGTAAACACTCTCTTATTCCTTTCCACCAATCAGATTATAACCAAGATCAGTAGAACATGTTTTTGTTTTTCACAGTGAAGATATGGAAGATATCTCCTTTTCTCCTAGATACAACTCATGACTTTTTAGATCTAGAATTGGTTCTAAAAGTCAAACAAAGGGTAAAAATGTTTATTTGACCCCAAGTGACCATTCCTGCTAATGCTGACCATTGTCATTAAGTCCAGAAATGTTTTGGTGATCCAGAAAAACCTTCTCTGGTTTATAAACACAAGCCTTTGACATCTTGTCTTTGTGCGCTGGAATCATTGGGAAAAGTTCAAATCCACATTGGCTAATGCAGGAAACTGTCACGGACAACAGCAACACCTCCAAAGAGACTAAAGACTCTGGAGATTTCCTCTGACCTCAATGAAATCTAAATGTAAGTTTAAGAAGCTCCTTTATTTGTTTTGGATTAGTGTTAGTGAGTCTAGTGCTGAGCAGAACTACGAGGAACCGTTAAAGTGAAGATGTCTTAAAGTTTGCTATCTGTATTGAGCACTGTTATTGGCCTCCAGTTTTCATATTAAAGTTTTATAAAGAAACGCATTACTCAATTAAATTTTGTAGTTGTTGAGGTGATCCAAATGTCACCACTATGACAAGTATGAATGCTAACTGATCTAGAAGAAAAAACATTATAGAGTATAAACTGTTGGTTAAACAAGTTCTTGTTAGAATCTGCACTCATCTTTCACCTTTTCTTTTGTTTGTTTGTTTTATTGTTATGAAACATTGGCAGAATTCTATGGAATTGAATTAAATATAGTTTAAATTTTTTTTAAAGAAAGCTGGCAGAACTACTCTCTAATTACTAGCTGATACCATAAAATTAGCCAAAATGAGCATGCAAGAGGCATTTGAATTCTGTAGAAATCTGTGTAGGTTCTACTGAATTTGGAGCTGGCGAACTTCTGACTGACAGAGAATTAACATAGCAATGGTCTGAGGGCCAGTGATCTCATCAAAATTAAACAATCTCGCCACCAATGAGATCATATTGAAATCTATGAAGACTCAGCTTTGCAGTCCTGCCAAATGTAACAGCCAGTGCATCTACTTTTGTGAACTCAATTGACACAAACCACTTAACACAAAGCTTCTAAATAAGACTGACTTTAACCATATGTTTGTGTATACGTGCTGCCAGATAAATATCTAAGTCTCATGAGGTAGTCAATCCTGAAAAGACAATTTACTGCTCTGAGCTTGCAAAGAAGGCCAGAGATACCTGGAAAGCTTGGCATTTCACTGTAGAGGCTAAATAGCTGCTTCTCACGTGCAAAGTCTTTGTTGACTCTGAGCATTGGTAGTGTCTTATTGGATAAAAAAAGTCTAAGGCATCTATCCTCCCATCTAATGTATATATCTAGATGTCCGTCCTTCCATCCCCTCCATCAGAGAAGGCCATGTGTCTAATTAAACTCTATGGTACATTGCAAATTCATCTATCACTTGGCAGAAGACAGATTAGACAGATGCCAACATTGACAGGTTTGTTTGACATGCCCTCTTTCTTGAAAACTATGAACAAATCTACACAAGGTGAAATAAAATATGACTGTTAAATACAGGTTCACTTGCACCAAGGACAAACATGGTTTGTACAAACCACATTGTGTTTTGTGCAGTGAATTATTGACTGCCCAAGAGCATCAAAATTCAATTTTGAACAATAAAGAGTTTTAGTACTCTGTTGGGTTGCTTTATGTCCAAAGTAAAATCTGGATCCTAAACCAACACCAGTTGGCTTGCCTTTTCATAGAGTCACCTTAGGAAACTCCTTTTAAGAAGGGATCAAGATCTTGGTTTGATGCTACATGGGATTGGGTGAGAGACAGTGCAATTATTTGATCATGTTGATGCATTTCCGGAAGCTCCTAGCTTGTTTCCTCATTACGCTAATTGAGTACAAATTGGCTCAGAAGCTGCAGTACAGCTATCAAGAGGATTAGGTTTATCAGATGACAATGTAAAGCCCTCTGATCCTATTAGACCCAAAGCAGCTAATGCAGAGGAGCTGTGTCAGCTTGCCGGGGAAAGACAGGAGAGGTTGAAACGGGCCACAGTGAAGGTGTTGTATGTGATACTGTACAATATGCAGTTTGACTTGTAAAGAGCTGCACCCTAACCCTGACCCCAACTCAATCACTAGAGCTCTGTTCTATAACCTTACGAGTTGCTTACATATGTGTGCTTCCGATGAGAAGGCTGTTCCAAAATGCAACTTGACGAGAGACCTTGTTTTGGCCAGATTTTAAGGCAGTAATGTATGTATCACATTTATTCATGGTAAAGGCAATCTTAGAATGCATTGTGACAAACTTAGTGTAAAGAAATGTATCCAAGAGGGTTGTCGAAGCAAGAGGTGATTATGCTTATCAGAGTATCTTATTGTTAGTTAAGCAATATACTAAACATACCAAACTCGACTGAAATTAATTCAGAGTTGAGTCTGTTTTCATTTAGATTGAACAATGTATTTTTAGAAACTTTTCAGTATTAAATGAATAATAAGTATATTTACATTCTACATTTCTCTCATTTTGTCTGTCATTGTATTTTGAGTTCATTGCAACAAATTCTGGGATTCCCTTCACCGCATAGGATACATGCAATGCTGCCTTAGGGGCCATTTACAGGTGTTTTTGCATCCATCTGCACTGTTTGTAAATATTTATATGCACTAGAGAGACATCTTTATCCATTGCGCAGCATCACTCTGTTTTTCAGTGTCACTAGAGTCCTGCGTTTTTAAGATGTAGCATCAAGTTAAAAGAACTTCAACCTTTCAAAACGTGTCTCAAGACACTTGCCATCTGTTGCATGCGTCTAGCATTCTGTCTGAATGGCCCTTTTCAATTTGGCCAAAAAAAAGGTGACTTATCTTTTGGAACAGTCTTCTCAGTGTGCCTATGGTGCCTTAAAATGCTACCTATGTTGGTAGCTAACTAGCTTTTGGATCAGAGCCAGAAGGACATCCTTAGAATGACTGACATGCATTTATGCTGCATTGCATGATGTTGTTCCTTTCAGTAATCTGAGGATTAGTGCATAAGACCCCTCTGTCAATATGCACAACTGTGTGCAATTCACCTACATACCTTATTAACCAAACATCCATATAGACACTCTTTAATTCTTCGTTAATTATGTAGCCTGACATTATTGCATCTAGAGCTGAAAATAGTTTTTTTTTTACAAAGCTGAAGTTCATGTCAGTGTGTTATGAACCCTAGATTCTCGTCACTTTCCTGTCTCGACAAATGTGTGTTGGTCATGAGTGGAATGTGCCCCCTGAGGAGAGGAGACTTAAAAAAGCTTGCCAGATTAATTTAATCTAATTAAATTAACTGTTTAATCTTTTGCTTTTTAAACCAGTGAAATTACTAGCAGTCAAATGCATAATGTCTAGTTAGATGTGGCACATTAAAACGTGTTAACTTAGCTATTGCATTTTTTAAGCAATCAGACTAAAGATTTTTGTTTAGTTGACAGTAAAATAGGTTAAAAAAAAATTAACCCCATTTTTAAGAACGAAGGGTGGGCTCTTTTGACTTGGGCCAGAAAGCAACCACTTAGCGACCATCCAGAAAACCCTTTCAACGCCCTGGCAACCACATAGTAAAGTACTAAAAACAGCTAAAAATGCATTGCAACGCCCTCACAATCATTTAGAACACCATAGCAACCACATAGCAATGTGCTAAAAAAATCACACACAATAAGATAGCATTGTGGTGGCAATTTTTACACAGGTAAACCTAGTGTTTTCAAAATTGCACTTTTACACAGAAGAGAAGGTCTCTTTATGTTGTTCATTAATGTATTTTTAATAAGATTTCAGAGAGTGAGTTTTATGTCCTTAGTTCTTCACCCTGATGCCCTCTTCAAGATCAAACCAGTTTACTGGTTCCTGGTTTCTAGTCGCTTCACAGCCGAGAGAGAACAATAAAGTACACTTTCCTCCGCAATACTTAATCTAATACTCTTAACGTTGATAAAGATATTCCTCTGCAGACGCTTATGTACTTTGGCCTTTAATCGGCTGATTAGATGCCTCACCTGTCATTTAAATGGGACTTCCCCGCCCCTTAAATCTAAAAGAGCCTCCAGGCTCCACCCACTGTTACATCCTTGGACAAATATTTCCATGACTGCAGAGAGATTATAGCTGCATAAAGGTGAGTAATGAGAATATTCATTTTTGAGGAACTACCCCTTTAAGTGTAATTTTGCAGTAATACCAGTGTCAGCCATCATAGGGAGACATTACAATCAACAGTTGAAAGTCTCTGATGTGGCAGCAGTTTTAATAGGATTAAATTAAATCAGTTTAATAATGTTTTCTTTCGAACGATTATAGCTCTGCACTGGATTATGCTACTCTCACCCTGAAACCTCAAAATGAATCCACTTATACTGAAACCTTTGCTGTTTTACAAGAATAAGACTAACAATTCAGATGACCAACTTAACTTACTATAAACAATTGGTTGGTCCTCATTGCAGACTAGTTAATTCATAAACAAGAGTGTATGACAATAAAATTAAATAGATTTTTACATCTACTGAGGAAAACGTGAGTGGTGCTTGCCGGTGCAAAACACACCGCCGTACCTGAAAAATAACACAGTACACACACTAAGATATCATTTAAAGTCTGACTAGGTCAAATCTCTGATTCATGGTACAGTATATGTGATAGTTTCTACATTCACATCACAAGAGCAATTCTCGTCACTTTGTTATATAATTTCCCAGACTTTTAACTCTAGTTTCCAGTGTAAATACCATTTCATCACTTTGGCCTTGTGTAACTGACTCACCAACAAGAAATTACACATAGGTAATATATATATATATTTTTTTCCTTGTTAACAATCATAAAATATCCTTTTACCAAATAAACCACATCTTTATCTCGGCCAGATCAAAGCATCGAATATTTCAGAAATGCTCCAGTTTTCATTAGTTCTTGAATTACGCATCATCCTATTTGAGGCTTAAATCCACAGAAGCCTGTGGCAGTAAAAAAGGAAAGCCAGGTTCAATCTGTGGACAGTCTCTTGGGTCAAAGATAAGTGCCAAATTTACTGAGCCATAAAACTAATGACTTGCACAGCGATGACAGACGAAAAAAGGCGATAATCCAAGAGGGCGGAGTCACACCAGGAGGCAGCGGGTTTACACCAGAAGGGGGTTGGGCCAACTCCAAATGGGGTTAGGGTTGGGTAATGGGTCCACATGGTTAGGGTTAGGTATGGGTCTTCTGTACATCTTTGCTGGCGGTTTGGAGCTCCCGCCCTTTTTTGGAGCTCGGCCTGCAGCAATATTCTTCGCTGTTCAGTACCGATTCGGGCTTATCGGCACAGTTACGGTTTCTTTTTCCAGTGTGGTGCTTCAAAATCAGGATTAAAATGGATTGACGGGGCAAGTGACCAATCGTGAATCACTAAAGTTGTCCCAACAGCACGGTTTTCCATCCTGAGTACGGTTACCTAACCAGGCTGGAAACGTTTCTTTAATAGTGCCGTAATGAACCGTGCTCATAATGGAACAATACTCACTACGTTCAGAACTGTTCGGCCCTATAGGAAAAAAAACAAAAAACAAACAACAACACTAATTACTTTCACGAAGAAAGTTAACATAGCAATCTTGGTCTGGTCGTGATGTTTTGTAAATTCCTTCCTGGACATTTGACTAATAAACCCACAACAGATTAAACCAGAAGAACAGCGGATGTTACCAATTCTGTGTAATTCTCGAAAGCCTCTCCGTAGAGGTTATTTTAATTCCTTCCTCATTTCAGCAATAACGTTCAAGACTTTCTGTATTAAGCTTTGAGTCGCTGGGGATATTGCTGGACAATTATGGCACAAAACAAGCAGATACGTCTGATCCGAGCACTAATCCCAGATAAACGTAATGTTTCCTTTTTCTTTCCCTTTTCATTCTTTCTCTTTTTAAGAAAGTTAGAATATGAAGGTTAAGACTTCCTGTAGAAAATCAATTTCCTGGTGATGTTCACTGATGACCAAACATTTAGAATAATGTTCTAAATTTCCATAGATTTTGCTCTTATGGAAAGAAACTGGTACTTTTATTCACCAAAGTGACATTCAACTGATCACAGTGTATAGTCAGAACATTAATAAGATGAAAAATTACTATTACAATTTGAAAAAAATGTTCAGAACTTCTTAAACTACTTCAAAGAGTTCTCATCAAAAAATCCTCCACATGCAGCAATGACAGCTTTGCAGATTCTTGACATTCTAGCTGTCAGTTTGTCCAGATACTCAGGTGACATTTCACCCCACACTTCCTGTAGCACTTGCCATAGATGTGTCTGTCTTGTCGGGCACTTCTCACGCACCTTACAGTCTAGCTGATCCCACAAAAGCTCAATGGGGTTAAGATCCAATTATCTGTTGTCCAATGTCTGTGTTTCTTTGCCCACTCTAACCTTTTCTTTTTGTTTTTCTGTTTCAAAAGTGTCTTTTTCTGCAGTTCTTCCCATAAGGCCTGCACCCCTGAGTCTTCTCTTTACTGTTGTACATGAAACTGGTGTTGAGCGGGTAGAATTCAATGAAGCTGTCAGCTGAGGACATGTGAGGCGTCTATTTCTCAAACTAGAGACTCTGATGTACTTATCCTCTTGTTTAGTTGTACATCTGGTCTTCCACATCTCTTTCTGTCCTTGTTAGAGCCAGTTGTCCTTTGTCTTTGAAGACTGTAGTGTACATCTTTCTGTGAAATCTTCAGTTTTGTTTTGGCAATTTCAAGCATTGTATAGCCTTCATTCCTCAAAACAATGATTGACTGGTGAGTTTCTAGAGAAAGCTGTTTCTTTTTTGCCATTTTTGACCTAATATTGACCTTAAGACATGCCAGTCTATTGCATACTGTGGCAACTCAAAAACAAACACAAAGAGTTAAGCTTCATTTAACGAACCAAACTGTTCAACTGTGTTTGATATAATGGCAAGTGATTTTCTAGTACCAAATGATCAATTTATCATGATTACTCAAGGATAAGGTGTTGGAGTGATGGCTGCTGTCTAGATTTGATCAAAAATGACTTGTTCAAATAGTGATGGTGCTGTGTTTTACATCAGTAATGTCCTGACTATACTGTGTGATCAGTTGAATGATACTTTGGTGAATAAAAGTACCAAAAATCTGTACATTATTCGAAACTATTGGCCACCAGCGTGTATATTACTGTTGTTACAATAAATAAGTATATTCAAACGCTGTAAAACTTTAAGCATGTACAACATGAGTGTTTTCTTGGCAATAAAAACATAATTAAAAAAGAATACAAATGTCTAAGTACGAGTATTTAAAAAAAATTATCATAATAATTTTCTAGTGAATGAGCAATATTCAAAATATATCTAGGGAATATTCAATTAAATAAAAAAGTCTGTTTACATTAGCTGCTATATGACCTCTTCTTCACCCGATTGATCTCATTTATGTATAACTAACTCTATATATATATTATATCTCATGAAACCTGTCAAGAACATGTCCGGGTCACATTTCACCCCAAAATCAAAGCACATAAAGAAAATGAAGCCTATTTTAGGTTCATTAATCTTTATTTATTTATTTTGCATTGTATCATTATTTTAACTACAATTAAGCACAATTTGATGACAGGTTTTTCATTTGTGGGTGAACTATCCCTTTAATTCTCTTTATGAAAAATGCTGTTTTTCATTATGATATTATTTTGTGGTGAAATGTGAGCTGGACATGTTTTACATTTACATTTATGCATTTGGCAGACACTTTTATCCAAAGCGACTTACAGTGCACTTATTACAGGGACAATCCCCCTGGAGCAATCTGGAGTTAAGTGCCTTGCTCAAGGACACAATGGAGGTGGCTGTAGGGATTGAACCAACAACCTTCTGATTACCAGTTATATGCTTTAGTCCACTACCACCACCACTTTTGTGATATTTCTCTTTTTTCAACAATTAAAGAAACAAAGTAAATAAACCTACATCAATATACAGTGTGATGAAAATTAAATAAAACTACATTATGTGCATGAAGACATGAAATTCAACGTGAACTTTGTCATCTGAGAAGGGTGAACTTGCTGATGAACTTGCACCGCAGTCATTTACACATGTACATTAAGCGCTGTACATCACGTTTCATTTCGTGTGCTCTTTCTCAAGTTTGTCTCTGAGTTTGTGGAATGACGGTCTCTTCTTGGGTTCTGTGTTCCAGCAGGATCTCATGATGGTGTAGATGTCAGGTGGACATTCATCGGGTGGCTCCATACGGTAACCCTGACCAACACGCTCCCTCACTTCACTCACCGACTGCAAGAATGAACAAGGACGATACAAGATCAAGAATCTGTTGTTTTGAAATCAAAATGTTCTCTTTGTGAGATCAGGGCCCAGTTGCAAGAAAATCCTTAAGCTAAGAAAACTCTTAGTGACAATAGCCTTACAATTATAAGGGGTTTTATTAAATAAAGGGGGTTTTTGTAAACAGTGCCCAGACTTTCAGACAAAACATCTAGTATAGATGCTTAACACGCCAAACTTGTTTTATTAACAATCAAAATGTCATCATACTGTATGTACAGTGCAAACTGCCTCCCCCCCCAAAGAAATGAATTAGTTTAATATTATTTTTATTTATTATTTATTATTATTATTATCAATTAACTATTTAAATATGAATAATTATTATGAAATATTTATATAAATATTATACGTATTTTATAAAAAAAATATAATTTATTCAAAATGTCACAAAAAAAAGATACTTTATTTCATATATTTAAAAAATAATTTCAATAATTTATCTTGGTTTAAAACTATCAGTTCCACAGTCCAAACTGGCCAATACAAAGCAACATTAGACATGTTTAAATATTAATATCAATATTAAAAGTGTTTTATTGTCACAAAAAATTTACTTTATAAATTTTAAAATTCATTTAAATAATTTATTTTGGTTTAAAACTGGCCAATACAAAACAACATTAGACATGTTTAAATATTAATATCAATATTAAACATGTTTTATGAACATTCACGCAAAAATATAAATTATTTTATAGATAAAAATATGCAAAACAATGTTTTGCTTCAAAACGATCAGTTCTACAGTGTAAACTGGCCAATACAAACCAAAATATGTAACAGAAAAAGAATGTAAAAAAACACAAATTATATTTAATAATACATGTAATTTTACTGTAAAATAATACAAAATATTTACAAAAATATTTACAAAAATATATATTTTAAGGATGTAATTAGTATCAACTCCCTTATCATTAATGGTGATAATTTATATTAAGCAAATGTTGACTAAGACTAACATTCTGCCTAACATCTCCTTGTGCGATGGCCTCTGGATGTCATTATTTTAATTAATTAAACTGTAATCAGTTTCAGGAAAGAAACTCACCATCTTGGGGTACGGCTGTCTGCCATATGAAAAGATTTCCCACAGAAGAACTCCAAAACTCCAAACGTCTGAGTGAGTGGAGAATTTCTATGGTTAAGAGAACAAATTAAGGCCAGTTTTAATACTTACAAATAATAATAAAAAATAGCCATACATGACTGAATTTAAGTTTCTCAGGATCTTACAAACCTTTTGATCTAAAGGCTTACGTTTAAATGCTTGAAATTAGTTTTTATTAATAAATATAAATTGTGCCTACATAGTAAAAAAAAAACAAAACAGTGAACAAGTTTCCAGCAATCTATGCAAACAAGCGAAATAGAAGAGAGTTTTCTTTTGTTTCACATTTTGACACTAAATAATCTCCATATTCCCATTAGTGTTATTTCATTGTAACTATTATTCAAAAATGTTTAAAATCGTAATAATATAGAATGAGTAGGCATTGAGTTATTGTATATTACTAGATAACATCTCACCTTGTTCTTTAAAGCTTCAGGTGCCGTCCACTTGATGGGTAATTTTGAGTTGTCTGTTGCCATAGAGCTGACCTTCGCCAGACCAAAATCACTGACTTTGGCGACAGCATCCTCAGACACGAGAATATTTCGTCCTGCAAGATCTCTGTGGAGAAGTTTTTTTGATTCCAGGTGTTCCATACCTTCACAAACATCTCTGTTAAGCCATAAAAATAAAAAAAACACAAATCTCCATGAACAAAATAACTGCACTTTTACTTAAAAAATTTAAATAAATAATAATAATAATAATAATTAAATGTTTTTGGGGTCAAAATGGTCTACCTATACAAACCATTACACACATTACAATCACACAAACCATTAGTATTGATTTTATAGTAATTAGAGGTCAACCGAAAGTGGATTTTACAGATAACGATAACGGATTAATCGGCCGATAGTTTTTAAAATAGAACTGAAAAAAAAAAAAAATTATAATCTTAGTCTTTCCTTACTACAGTGGGTACAAACATAAAATGTCCAAAATGTAAAAATCCCAGATGTAGTTTATTGTGCAACCAAAAAAAAAAAATTAAGATTTGGTGCATAATGTGGGACTTTTAACAATAAACAAGCCCAAAATACACAAGTGGCTCTTATTTTGAAATGACAGGGTCTTGGCTCCGTTACAGCGCTCCATATATAAGTAACGGCATAGATATTTGCTAATAACCGATATTTCTAAAAAGCGACTATTGGCACCGATTAATCTGTTAAACCGATATATCAGTCTTCCTCTATTAATAATTAAAGTTACGAAGAAATAAATATATACACATTTACATTGAAAAAATAAATTTAAAATAACCGTGTCCATCTGTAAAGTCTTACAGTGCAAAGCGCAACAGCTGAGTCGAACTCACAGCAAAACGTCCACGTGTGCGAAGAAAATTCACCAGATTCCCCTGTGATGCATAAAATGTTCACAAAGATTCAGACTTGATTCACAGATTTGTTTCAATGATTCCGATTCTATTGAATTGATTATATTTGACAAAAACATATTTGGCAAATAAGTGCAATAATAATTCAATGTGACTGTACCTTTGTCATGAGTTCTGTTATGATGTAAAGTCCATTGTGAAGAATCACCCCTAATAACTGAACAAGATTTTTATGATGGAGATTTCTGGAAAAGAGCAAAAGAGAGATTATAACACCACAGACAGACAGACAGAGAGACAGACAGATACACTGTTTAAGAGACAACACATCTGCTCACGTCATGACAGAAGTCTCTTCGAGGAAGGCTTGGGCAGTAACATCACATTTAATGTTTTTAACGGCGACCCTCTGGCCTGCATACTCGCCCTCAAATACAGCTGAAACATCAAAACCACATCAATGTCATTCAACTAACTACTAATGGACAATTTATCATTGCATAATGTCTTCTTTTTCACACATACTATTCTTTCAAAATAGCACAGTAAGCAATATAACAGTAGTCCATTCTGAAAATAGCTATTGTGTCTTAAAACACTGGCATCTGGTGGTGCTCAGGTAGAACTACACTCCATATTTTGTTTGTTGTATATTCAGAGTAATTGCAAGCCTACCACCAAACTCCCCCTCTCCAATGGCCTCTCCCAAAGTCAACTTTGTGAGGTCCAGTAACCAGCCGGCTGTGAAAAAGACAGATTTTCAATGGTTAACGATAAATAAAATCAAATTTCAATCAAGTATTTGATGACCTCTTTTGGGAAACACTTACTTTTCAATAGTTTTGTCTCTGCAGATTTTGTCCCCTCTTTCATTTTGGGTTTTTGTAGAATTGTAGCGATGGCACTTTTATTTTTGCTGTAAAACTAAAACAATGAATACAGCTTTCACAACTAATAAAACATAGACAGAACAACTATATATTTAGACAGAACATGATTTTGGTTTTTAAGGAGATGTTTACACTTAGATTGAGAGTCTGTTTGAAGAGTTGTTGTTTTTTTTTTGGTTAGTGTGTATGTTGTTTTCTGAACTCGGCTGCACACCTGTGAAACTAGAGGTAGACCGATATATCGGTTTTACCAATTTAATCGGTGCCAATAGTTGCTTTTTGGAGTTATCGTTTATGTGCAAAAATCTATGCCGATAGTTGCCAATCAAGTTGTTTGTTATCTGCCTTTTAGTTATCGGTATCGGCAAAATCCACTATCGGTCAACCTTTAAGTGAAAAGCCCCCAAATCTTGAGGTCTGTTGTACAATATGAACTCTGGTATGATTCACAATTAGTATGAAAGAAATTAGTTCACAACTTTTGTGATGCATGTACGGTAACAAACGCAAGAGCCGCTCTGATTGTATTAAGTTTTGGTTAGTTGTAAATACAAAAGGACAATATTTCTGTTGAGCTATTCAGAGCTATTCAGGTTGTAGTCCAAAAACCCGGAAGACAATTAGCATTTTCGAGCCATGGTTCCCTCACAAATTTCCAATGTGTTTTTATAATGGCAAATTTAGATATACGAATAAAATAAGTCTGTGTCTGTGGGTAAAATTACTTGAAGAGTCTCACATTTTGTCCTAGAACATAAATTACACAGTCATACCTCAAACGTTAATTTTGAAGCTACAGTATTTTTTAAAAATGCATCTTGCTGTGACAGTGCTAATTAAGGACTACAACTACCATGAGCATGTGAGCTATGTTCATTACAAAATGGACGACTGTTGTAGTCCATATTTAGCTACGAGTTAGCAACATGCATTTTTTAAGACAAACCGGCCAATTAATGTATGATTGTGTGTCATTTTTGTTCTTAAAACATTAAAGTTTCTTCAAGTAATTTTCAACACACACAGATCTTATTTTAATCCCTATAAAAACCCATAGCAAATTAGCCCTCTGGGTTTGCCTACAAATTGACGTTACAGCTGAACAGCTCTATTCACATTTTTCCTGAGCAACCACTGGGAGGCGATGTGATGATTCTAATAGCCACTGGACTGTTTTCTGGTTCCGGTCTCCATACGAAGCAATGCAAAAACTACCGAAACGAGCAATCCAGATGGAGAACAACAACCATTTTAGGTTCAGGTACAACTTGCGCAGTTTTGGTGTCATAAATCAAAGCAGTTAGTGATATCAATGTAGTTGTCGCTTAGGCAATCGCTTTATCGGGTGAGGCACTGTCAAAAGACGGTCATCGCGACTGTACAGTATCGGCAATATAGTGCCACATGTTAATACGCTAAACATCACATTATCCGCTAAAAACATAAGCCAATGCAAATGAAAACACTGGAAATCAGAAAACGACAATAGGGTTCCGTTATGAATCGTGGAACACTTCCACACTCACGAAGGTGGATAACAGTGAAACTGTCGTCTTCTGCTGAGTCATTATCAAGTTACAGTGGTAAACAGTTGCAACTAATATTTACATTAATCACAATCATACCACAGTTTGACCTAAAAGTACACCCAGAGACTATTTAGCTCGAGACAGAGCACTGGTATTAAAATGAATTGGAGAAACTGGAACGGCCAGTATGGCGGATGTAGAAAAGGAAGTCCAGCCTTATACACTGGCGGTCAAAAGGTTGGAATAATGCACAGATTTAGCTGTTTTCAGAAAGAAAATGGTACTTTAATCACAACTAATCACAAAGTATAGTCAGGACATTACTGATGTAAAAAAACAGCACCATCACTATTTGAAAAAAGTAATTTTTGATCAAATCTAGACATGCCCCATTTCCAGCAGCCATCACTCCAAGACCTTATCTTTGAGTATCAAGATGGTGATCAAGATGGCGCCGCAGATGGCAGCCTCGGTGTGCAGCTCTCCAATTCTTTTGATGTTTTTGTTTGTCCTGTGTTTAGTAATCTTTTTCCAATCAGTTTTACCAGGGACAAACCGATGAACATTCGGCAGCACATACCAGACAATCTTTTCCTATTTTTTGACTATTTGGACATTTTGCTTGACATTTTAGTCAGAGGCGCAGCTGTGTTGTTTAAATGTGCTATGAGACGCAGGCGAGGGAAGCGAGCCGGCGTGCTGGTCAAGCTTCGTCAGTGTGGCTTTCGAACAGTGCAGCCGAGTATTCATCTAGAGAATCTCCGCTCTCTTCCTAACATCTCCTCACCCTTACAAACAAGGACTTTTCAAACTCTGCTGCCTTGTGCTTCACAGAAACCTGGCTGAGTGAAGCCATTCCGGACAGCACATTACATCTGCCAGGTTTTCATCTGTTCAGAGCGGATCACATTGTGGGGTTACCGGGGAAAACGAGAAGTGGTGGAACATGCTTTTACATCAATGAAAGTTGGGGTACAGATGTAACAACGTTAAAGAAGATGTGCTGTCCTAATTTGGAAGCGCTCTTTATTAATTGTAAGCCTTTCTACTCGCCGCGGGAGTTTTCCTCGTTTATTCTGGTGAGTGTTTACATCGCGCCAAACACGTGTTTGAATGCTGCGCTGCAACAGCTGGCTGATCAAATCACAGACACAGAACAACAATACCTGGACTCAGTTATTATTATTCTTGGGGATTTTAACAAAGCAAACCTCACACATGAACTGCCCAAATACAAACAGCACATTACATGCCCAACCAGAGACAGAAATATACTGGATCACTGCTACACAACAATAAAGGATGCATATCGCTCTGTCCCTAGAGCAGCTTTGGGACTATCAGATCACTGTCTGGTTCATCTTCTTCCAACCTACAGACAGAAACTAAAATAAGCTAAACCTGTAGTAAAGACTGGAAAGCGATGGACCAATTAAGCAGAGCTGGAACTACAAGCCTGTTTTGACTGCACTGATTAGTGTATTTGAGGCTGCAGACACCAATCTGGATGAGCTCACAGATACTGTAACATCATATATCAGTTTCTGTGGATTCCTACTAGGACTTATTTAACATACAAAAATGACAAACCGTGGTTTACAGCAAAACTCAGGCAGCTTCGTCAGGTAAAAGAGGATGCTTACAGAAGTGGCGATGAAATCTTGTACAATCAGGCCAGGAATACATTGAATAAGGAAATCAGAGTGGCTAAAAGAAGCTATTCTGATAAGCTGAAAAACAAGTTTTCAGCTAATGACCCTGCATCAGTGTGGAGTGGCCTGAAACAATTTACTAACTACAAGACTCTATCCCCCACTGTAGGAAACCAACAACTGGCTGACAACCTGAATGTGTTCTAATGTAGATTTGAAAGGCCCAATCTCACACCCCACACCTGCTCTGACCTTCACTTCACACAAACATCAACACCTCCTTGCAGGTCTTAAGTGCAGATTGAGTCGCAGGAAAAGGGAGGAGGGGGGCTGCAGGAGGTGTTGATGTTTGTGTGAAGTCTTCCGAAAACAAAAGTCAAGGAAAGCAGAGTTTCACCCACTTGTTTAAAATTCAGTGCTCACCAGCTGGCCCCCATCTTCACATTGATCTTCAATAGATCACTGGAGCAGTGTGAAGTCCCATGCTGCTTTAAATGCTCAGTCATCATTCCTGTCCCAAAGAAACCCAAAATCACAGGACTTAATGATTACAGACTGTCGCTCTGACGTTTGTGGTAATGAAGTGATTTGAGAGACTGGTGTTGGCCCACCTGAAGGACATCACTGGGCCCTTTCTAGATCCCCTTCAATTTGCTTATCGAGCAAATAGGTCTGTGGATGATGCAGTCAATATGGGATTGCATCATATCCAGCAACATCTGGACAGACCAGGGACATACACAAGGATCATTTTTGTGGACTTCAGTTCGGCTTTCAACACCATGATCCCAGCTATACTCCAGACTAAATTACACCAACTTTCTGTTCCCACGTCTATATGTCAGTGGATTCCCAGCTTTCTAACGGACAAGCAGCAGCTAGTGAGACAGGGGAAATTCACTTCCAGCACATGTACAATCAGCACTGGTGCCCCCCAGGGATGTGTGCTCTCCCCACTACTCTTCTCCCTGTATACAAATGATTGCACCCCCAAGGACCCCTCTGTCAAGTTCCTGAAGTTTGCAGACGACACTACAGTCATCGGCCTCATCCAAGATGACGATGGGTCTGTGTACAGAAGGGAGGTTGAACGGCTGGCTGTCTGGTGCTGTCAAAACAACCTGGAGCTGAACACGCTCAAAACAGTGGAGATGATTGTGAACACTGACCCCCCTCACCATTCTAAACAGCACTGTGGCAGCAGTGGAGTCATTCAGGTTCCTGGGCACTACCATCTCACAGGACCTGAAGTGGGAGACCCATATTGACAATGACCACACTACATTGTGAAAAAGGCCCAGCAGGGGTTGTACTTCCTTCGCCAGCTGAGGAAGTTCAACCTGCCACGGGCGCTGCTGATGTAGGTCTACTCAGCAATCATTGAGTCTGTCCTCTGCATTTCAATAACTGTTTGGTTTGGTGCAGCTACGAAATTGGATATCAGAAGACTCCATAGGACAGTTCGGACTGCTGAGAGTATTATTGGTTGCCCCCTGCCCTCCCTTCAAGAACTATACACTTCCAGAGTGAGGAAAAAGGCTGGAAAAATCACTCTGGACCCCACTCACCCTGCCCACTACCTTTTTGAACTGTTGCCTTCTGGTCAACACTTCAGAGCTCTGAGCACCAGAACCGTCAGGCACAGGAACAGTTTCTTCCCTCAGGCCATCCATCTCATGAACAGTTAAATTGCCCCATTGAGCAATAATTATGTGCAATACACAGCTTAGTGTATTTATATTTATCCAAAATACCATACCTTTTCTGCCATTACATTCCCTTGCTTCTGTATATAACAGATTTGTATTTGTATAATGTACATACGTGTATATATATATATATACATATATATATATATATATATAGCCTTATTGTGTATTTCTATATATACTTTATTTTCTATCCACTTTTTATTTGTATTCAATTTCTTTATTATTATTATCTCTGTCTTGTTGCTGTATTGTTTGTGCACTGGAAGCTTCTGTCACCAAGACAAATTCCTTGTATGTGTAAGCATACTTGGCAATAAAGCTCATTCTGATTCCGATTCTGATTGAGTAATCATGCTAAATTGCTAATTTGGTACTAGAAAATCACTTGCCATTATATCAAACACAGTTGAAAGCTATTTGGTTCGTTAAATGAAGCTTAACATTGTCTTTGTGTTTGTTTTTGAGTTGCCACAGTATGCAATAGACTGGCATGTCTTAAGGTCAATATTAGGTCAAAAATGGCAAAAAAGAAACAGCTTTCTCTAGAAACTCACCAGTCAATCATTGTTTTGAGGAATGAAGGCTATACAATGCTTGAAATTGCCAAAAACTGAAGATTTCTTATAAAGGTGTACACTGCAGTCTTCAAAGACAAAGGACAACTGTCTCTAACAAGGACAGAAAGAGATGTGGAAGACCAGATGTACAACTAAACAAGAGGATAAGTACATCAGAGTCTCTAGTTTGAGAAATAGACGCCTCACATGTCCTCAGCTGACAGCTTCATTGAATTCTACCCGCTCAACACCAGTTTCATGTACAACAGTAAAGAGAAGACTCAGGGGTGCAGGCCTTATGGGAAGAATTGCAAAGAAAAAGCCACTTTTGAAACAGAAAAACAAAAAGAAAAGGTTAGAGTGGGCAAAGAAACACAGACATTGGACAACAGATAATTGGATCTTAACCCCATTGAGCTTTTGTGGGATCAGCTAGACTGTAAGGTGCGTGAGAAGTGCCCGACAAGACAGACACATCTATGGTAAGTGTTACAGGAAGTGTGGGGTGAAATGTCACCTGAGTATCTGGACAAACTGACAGCTAGAATGTCAAGGATCTGCAAAGCTGTCATTGCTGCACGTGGAGGATTTTTTGATGAGAACTCTTTGAAGTAGTTTAAGAAGTTCTGAAATGTTTTTTCAAATTGTAATAGTAATTTTTCACGTTATTAATGTCCTGACTATACATTGTGATCAGTTGAATGCCACTTTGGTGAATAAAAGTACCAATATCTTTCCATTAGAACAAAATCTGTACATTATTCCAAACATTTGGCTGCCAGTGTAGGTAAAAGAGCCAATCACCTGTCAGTCAACTCGAGAGTGCGCATTTGCATTAGCTATACCAGCCTGTAATTAGCATTTTTTTTTTTTCATGTGATTTGAGCTTAAAAAAAAAAAAAGGCACAATTTATGATACAGTTTTAGTCTGCTGATTTTAAATATGATCTTTGATCATAATCTTGACCAACTGTTTTGGAGACTTTGGTCTTTCCCCATTCAAATAGATAGGAGCTGCACTTTTATGCCGCTTTCATCCATAGAAAATAGCTGCCCTGGAGCATTCTAAAGATGGCTGCCGATTGGACTGACTTGCCTTGAAAGGAACCTTTGTAATACGTAAAAAATAGACTGGCGGAGGCAGAGAATCGAACTCGAGTTCAATAGAGTTTGATCAAACTTCAAGCATTTAAACCAATTGTAAAAACACCTTAAAAAGTTTCCTGTTCCACTTACAAGAAACCCCTTAAGCTAAGAAAACCCTATGAAAACAATTATGATGTTTGGGTTTTTTTAACTTAAGGGGTTTCTTGCAACCAGGCATTGCAAGTTCTTTTTAAAGAAGTCTTCGAAATGTTTGACTGACAAATACGAATGAATGATTGGAAGTTATTTCCCGTTAAAAACCACAGGAAACAAGTAACACAGATGTGTTACTTGAAAACTGCAAGAAAAAAAGCAACAGGCGCTATAATTAACTTTATGTCATCAGAGCTTGCAGTAGAAACCATCGTTTGACATGTACCTCGATCATGTCGATGAGGTTGTAAAAGAATTCTTTGTTGTCGATGGTCAGTTTGCTGTCTTGGAAGATGACTCGGTAATGAATGACGTTCTGTTTGAAGCAAACACACAATACAAAATCACCAGGATGCCGAATAGACTCTCGAACCAGGAATAGACCGTCTTCCATGGGCCTGAGTTTGCCAATGGCCTGTTGTCCAGATATCTTTCCATGAAACCAGCTAAAGGTTAATTAGAGAAGATTGTAAGAGGTTAACAGGAATGAGGTGTCCACATACTTTTGGTTACATAGTTATATGAATGTTTTGAAATTTACTGGGAATGGACATGTCAGACCATAAATAACTTCTCTTCTACTATGTTTTCACAATACCACTGGCCCAGCTGACACATAGCCCTTCCTGCTACTTCAGTTGAGTAACAAGAATACGAGTTGGTTCCTCTTCAGTTCTTTGTAACACAGATTTCAAAGACATTTCTAGAGATTATGAATTTAAATTCCCAGACTTACGGCATTAAACTGAGTTTTGGGTCAATACGTAGGGCCTCCCTCTCTCTGAGGTTCGAACCCAAGACCAGTCCTTCTTCTCCGGTCGCGTTATGTCTCGCTCTGTACTCCCCTTTCCTCTGCAAAACACACTAGTTACTCAACCGCTGGTGACTTTGAAAAGGAAAATGTTTAAAGGGATAGTTCACCCAAAAATGAAAATTCTCTCATCATTTACTCACACTCTTGCCATCCCAGATGTGTATGACTTTCTTCTGCAGAACACAAAGATTTTTAGGAGAATATCTCAGCTTTTGTAGGTCCATACAATGCAAGTGAATGGTGACCAGAACTTTGAATCTCCAAAACTCACAGTAAGTCAGCATAAAAATAATTAATACAACACCAGTGGGTAAATCCATGGTTTAGAAGTGATATGACAAAGTGTAGGTGAGAAACAAATCAATATTTAAGTCCTTTTATAACCATAAATCTCCACCTTTGACCAGCACCGACCAGTAGGTGGCGATAATTATGAAGAATGTTAATGACCAAAAAACAAGAGGAATGTGGAAGTGAAAGTGGACATTTACAGTAAAAAAGTACTTAAATTTTGATCTGTTTCTCACCCACATCTATCATAATGCTTCTGAAGACCACTGGAGTCTTATGGATTACTTTTATGATGCCTTTATGTGAGTTTTGCAGATTCAAAGTTCTGGTCACCATTCAATTGCATTGTATGGACCTACAGAGCTGAAATCTTCATTTGTGTTCAGTAGAAGAACATCATACACATCTGGGATGGCATGAGAGTGAGTAAATTATGAGAGAATTTTTATTTTTGGGTGACCTATCCCTTTAAGACGACGTCAAATGTTTTTATTTTACCGTTCCGGGTCCCACAATTGTTAGAACATCAGCTTTGTGATATGGTATTTCACCAGATTTAGGTTCGCAATGCTCCTTTTTGGCAACACACTGTGTACCCGATGTCCAAGATTTCTAAAATAAGAACAAGTAGCAGGTCTTAGAGCCTGTTTAATTTCAAGATGTCTAGGCTTATTTTGCAGAAGGTCTTGCTTACCGTGGCCATGTTTTGAAATATTAAAATGGTACCAAACAACAGCGCTTCGGAAGCATCAACAAAAACCTATTTCAGAAGACAGCGTTCAACATGCCATTGAACTGTAAATGTATTATCAGCTGTTACAAAATGCATTACAAGGTCTGTATAGGAAACATCTGCCAAAACACACTTTTTATACAAGTATACATTTCTTAAATTAATAATAATAAAAAATATATATAAAAAAAAATCTAATGATACATATTTACTGTATACACAGCATATAACTCATTTATGAATTATAATCCGGTAGTGATTACAGATTACATGACTAAAATTTAAATGCATGAAAATATATTATATAAACACACAGTATGTACGTATGTATCTATCTATCTATCTATCTATCTATCTGTCTATACAGTTGTGCTCAAAAGTTTGCATACCCTGGTAGAAATTGTGACATTTTGGCATTGATTTTGAAAGTATGACTGATCATGCAAAAAAACTGTCTTTAATTTAAGGATAGTGATTATATGAAACCATTTATCATCACATAGTTGTTTGGCTCATTTTTAAATCATAATAACAGAAATCACCCAAATGGCCCTGATCAAAAGTTTACATACCCTTGAATGTTTGGCCTTGTTACAGACACACAAGGTGACACACACAGGTTTAAATGGCAATTAAAGGTTAATTTCCCACACCTGTGGCTTTTAAAATTGCAATTAGTGTCTGTGTATAAATAGTCAATGAGTTTGTTAGCTCTCACGTGGATGCACTGAGCAGGCTAGATACTGAGCCATGGGGAGCAGAAAAGAACTGTCAAAAGACCTGCGTAACAAGGTAATGGAACTTTATAAAGATGGAAAAGGATATAAAAAGATATCCAAAGCCTTGAAAATGCCAGTCAGTACTGTTCAATCACTTATTAAGAAGTGGAAAATTCGGCGATCTCTTGATATCAAGTCAAGGTCAGGTAGACCAAGAAAGATTTCAGCCACAATTGTTTGGGATACAAAGAAAAACCCACAGGTAACCTCAGGAGACAATACTTGAACAAAAATGAGCTGCATGGTTGAGTTGCCAGAAAGAAGCCTTTACTGCGCCAATGCCACAAAAAACCCCAGTTACAATATGCTCGACAACACCTTGACACGCCTTTGGAGTGACGAGATCAAAATAGAGCTTTATGGTCACAACCATAAGCGCTATGTTTGGAGAGGGGTCAACAAGGCCTATAGTGAAAAGAATATCATCCCCACTGTGAAGCATGGTGGTGGCTCACTGATGTTTTGGGGGTGTGTGAGCTCTAAAGGCACGGGGAATCTTGTGAAAATTGATGGCAAGATGAATGCAGGATGTTATTAGAAAATACTGACAGACTATTTGCATTCTTCTGCATGAAAACTGCGCATGGGACGCTCTTGGACTTTACAGCACGACAATGACCCTAAGCACAAGGCCAAGTTGACCCTCCAGTGGTTACAGCAGAAAAAGGTGAAGGTTATGGAGTGGCCATCACAGTCTCCTGACCTTAATATCATCGAGCCACTCTGGGGAGATCTCAAACGTGCGATACATGCAAGACGACCAAAGACTTTGCATGACCTGGAGGCATTTTGCCAAGATGAATGGGCAGCTATACCACCTGCAAGAATTTGTGGCCTCATAGACAACTATTACAAAAGACTGCACGCTGTCATTGATGCTAAAGGGGGCAATACACAGTATTAAGAACTAAGGGTATGCAGACTTTTGAACAGGGGTTATTTCATTTTTTTCTTTGTTGTCATGTTTTGTTTTATGATTGTGCCATTCTGTTATAACCTACAGTTGAATATGAATCCCATAAGAAATAAAAGAAATGTGTTTTGTCTGCTCACTCTTGTTTTCTTTAAAAATGGAACATATATTACCAATTCTTCAAGAGTATGCAAACTTTTGGGCACAACTGTGTATATATATATATGTGTGTGTGTGTGTGTGTTATTTTATATTTATTAATTTATTTCAATTAATGGATATTTCTAAAATAAATAATTTTGTATATAAAATTATTTTAAATGTATTTAATTAATGCATTAATTATAGATATATTTCTCAAAAACAAACATTAACCTATTGATACATAAATATATAAAATTATCCTACTTTTTTATGATCACATTAATTGAGAATGCATATTTTTTAACATCTAATACACACACACACACACACACACATATACATAAGTCGACTACATTATATGAAGTTATTAGTCAACTATTAAATCCACTACTAAACAAATCTATCCGAAAATTAATATCTTGAATCTACTGATGCAGAAATCGATAGAAAATCAATTGAAATATTCACCTTTGACAAGCGTAGTTTTTTTTAACACCGATTAAGATGAAATACATAAAGAAAAATAATTTTACACAATATTACCAAAGTCAAATGTTATTGTAGCTTTCTGAATGCAGTGACAGTGTTGTATACAATTAAAGTATAGATTTAACCAGCACACTTAAAGATTAAACACTACTTTTAAAATATTAAAGCGAGTCGTTTCACTCACCAGTGAGACTTTGTTTGGCTGGTGGAAGGATGCGTGTTGTAAGTGATGTTTTCACACTATGTAAGCTTGTAATATAATCAGTGACCTATTAAAGACACATGCTTACTTCCTCCTTGTATTCATGCCTCTGTAATACAAAGAGTTTTTTCCACCACGAGACTACTTATGACCATATATGTTGGCAGAGGCAAAAAAAAAAAAAAAAAGAGAGACACAAAAAAGAAGCTGACTTGCTTCAACTCAACAGTCACAACAAAAACAATTTCATTCTGAAGGTTTTGTATATTTATTTAGTTAAGCAGCACTACACAGATATTCAAATGAACAGTTCACACAGTTCTTTTCACATTCCTACAAACAATAAAAAACACTCAGCAGGAATATTTGAAAAATGCCGGGTACATTTTTGCATTATACATTTAAAACAGGTGGCAGAACGTAATTCAAGCAATAGAGATAATCAATATACTACTAATAATAATTAAATATACTAATAGCAACCGGGGGCCTGGGTAGCTCAGTGAGTAAAGAAGCTGGAGTTCGCTAGTTCGAATCCCAGGGCGTGCTGAGTGACTCCAGCCAGGTCTCCTAAGCAACCAAATTGGCCCGGTTGCTAGGGAGGGTAGAGTCACATGGGGTAACCTCCTCGTGGTCGCTATAATGTGGTTCGTTCTCGGTGGGGTGCGTGGTGAGTTGAGCGTGGATGCCGTGGAGAATAGCGTGAAGCCTCCACACGCGCTATGTCTCCGTGGCAACGCACTCAACAAGCCACGTGATAAGATGCGCAGGTTGATGGTCTCAGACGCGGAGGCAACTGGGATTCGTCCTCCGCCACCCGGATTGAGGCGAGTCACTATGCCACCACAAGGACTTAAAAGCGCATTGGGAATTGGGCACTCCAAATTGGGTGAAAAAGGAAGAAGAAAAGAAAAAAAAATAGCAATCTTTCTAGCAAACCACACAACAATGTGCATCTCTCTAAGATTTTCCTCTTTATATAAAAATGTATGAATAGTGAGGTATTACACATTCTTATTTCACATTTCAAGTACTTTAAATTGCTCATTTGAACTTAACCGCAGGCACCAGTGAAGAACCACAGACATACGTTTTGTAGTTTCGAGAAAAACATATCATTACCCTGTAGAAACACCAGTTTCTAACCCTTAAATGACTGATTATTCACTATACAACAAAGCAAATCAAACCAAATAATGACTGCAGCACTCACAAAGGTATAAAAATCTATTTATGTGTGCTGTATGATACATTTTTGCTGGATGATCAATTAAAAATCTGATATTTTATTAAACAACCACTCAGAGCTCACCAGAATATGCTTCCTGATTCTGTGTTGCTTTTAGACTTTATTAGCTTTTCATTTTAAAACCATTATTTTCTTTAAGATAAACAAAAGAGCAGCTCTTAATTTCTTTGCATTTACATAAATAATATTGTATTATAATCATATTATATAAATATAATCCAAAAGTCTGGGAACAAATTGAAAATTCAGGATTCAATATCTAATTTGAACCTAAATAAAATATTTTAGGATTTTGTAAGACTTGAATCTAATCAAATAACTGTTTCCATTGAAGCACACAAGATGCTCTATGGAATATTCTCAATTCATGCTGAATAACATAAATAATTAGGTTTTGCTCATGCCAGTTCAAGTGCATGCTGTTATTAAAGCACAAGGGGGACATAACAAATACTAATAATTTGTGAATGGGGGAAAAAAAATATTAAATTGGAAAAATGGAAAATAGAAGCATTTTCTCTAGTGATCTCAGACTTTTGGAACCCACTGTGCTTAAATATATATATACATATAATATTAAATGTGTTATGTAAACATAAAAAAAAGACTGGCCTGTGTCGTGATGGTAAAGCTTTTAATTTAGTGCTATTAACATGTAAAAGTGCCTAGTAGAGCAAAACTGATGTTAAGTAGCTGTTAATATAAGATACAGGACAGTCGCTCATCACTAGCAACGTTCAGCCATTCACTGCATTTAAAGGTCAGTAGCATTTCAATCTATTTTCAGCTCTGATGTAATACAAGACATATTACATCAAAAAAGGGGAACAACTACTTTTTTCCATCTCTTGTCCTTCTTTTGAAAAGCAGAACTATCAAGCCTTGCATTTGTTCCTCTTTGAGTGATTTGTACATTTAACAAAAGACTATAATAACTTGTGATTTATTTTAAGATTACGCCGACTACGCCAACTTGCGAACATTTTAAGAATCGTCCTTTTTGCCTTTCTTTCCTTCGCCTTCTCTCTCTCCGATGTCACTGCCCTCTCTTGGTCTCTTGCGGGTTCGAGCTCCAGGTTTGGAGACAGGTAAGGAGCCCATCCTAAGAACTTCATGGATCTGACGGAAAGCCAGCAGTCGCAACGCGTGCTGAAAGACAGTTTTAAGAACAGTTTGCATTTTTTCTTACAGGGTGCCAAAAAGACAAATAAAAAGTGTGGCATCGTTTTGTACCTGGGCACTCACGGTCACATCCTCTCTGGCTTGTTTTGACATGCTCTCTAGAGCATCTGTTTGACCTTTCTCACATGGGTCAAGCAGACCAGGACCATCTGAGGGTTGAAGAGAGTCGGGTACATTTATGCCGCATTTACACTGTCCACCAATTAGAGACGTTTTTTTTAGAGACCTTCAATATCAACACAGATAATGAACATTGCATATGGAAGTTCTTCACATTTCCCAAATCACCCATTGGACTGTTTGAAGGCAATTATAGTGCCCTACCTGGAAGAAGAATTCCAGAGGCGATGGATTCCAAAACTCTCCGCAGAGCTTCTCCTGGACTGAGGGGTCCTGACGCACTACTAATGGCCTTTTCTACCAGCAGCTCCATGGCCTTTGAGAAAAGAACACTCCTCAGTTAATCGACTGCCGTAGGGTAAAGCTGAATGCTAAGTAATACTGGCAACACCAGACATGTGACTAACCCAGTCGGGCATCTTGCCCCAGGTAGGTACACGTTGACACAGGTCGCGCAGAATGCGAATAATGATCACACAGGACTGAAGACCGTTAGCCCGAGCCTGTGGACGAAACCCATTAATACTCCACATAATTACAGCTATCAACAGCACTATATGGTAAGTTACTTCGAAAAAGAAAGTGTCAACATATACGCCTAAGCTGGTTTTAGCTGTTTTCCCAACTAGGCCAAGCTGGTGGTTTGACTGGTCGGCCAGCTGGTCTCTTAGCCTGACCTGCTAACAAGTGCTCCAAACCCCTTTAAAACCATCAAATCAGACCAATCTGACTAGCTTGGTGGACAGCAAAGACCAGTAATCCACCATAGGCTGGTTTAAGCTGTTTAATTGGTATAACATAACAAAATGCTACATGTTTATTATGTCACGTTATGCTTTAATTCAGAGACCAAATACTGCCCCCTTAAGGCTAGGATATACTTTGTTTTTCCACGTGCCATTCCATCTCGTGCATGGTCGAGCGCTCATCCTTTCAAAGTATACTCATTTAAACCGCGAGCCTACTAGGACTGCTTTGTGATACTCTTTTAGTACAGTCAACGGCAGGCGCATGTTCAGACAACGTGCAGACTGTCCGCGTATCTAGACAGACTGGGTTGCACGTGGACAACCTGTACGTACCGTGTGTCAATGGCAAAATTTGCATTGAGCGTACTATGCGTGAGACGTAGCAGCACTCGGAAAACTGAAGTATACTTAGGTCTTTTTTTTCCTCCCCTTTTTCTCCCTAATTTGGAATGCCCATTTCCCAATGCACTCTTAATTCCTCATGGTGGCACGGTTACTCGGCTCAATCCGGGTGGCGGAGGACGAATCTCAGTTGCCTCAGTGTCTGAGACAGTCAATCCACGCATCTTATCATGTGGTTTGTTGAGCGCGTTACCGCGGAGACCTAGCATGTGGAGGCTCACTCTATTCTCCGCAGCATCCACGCACAACTCACCACGCGCCCCACCGAGAGCGAGAACCACATTATAGCGACCACGAGGAGGTTAACCCAATGTGACTATACCCACCCTAGCAACCAGGCCAATCGGTTGCTTAGGAAGCCTGACTGGAGTCACTCAGCAGGTTCTGGATTCAAACTTGCGACTCCAGGTGTGGTAGTCAGCATCTTTGCTTGCTGAGCTACCCAGGCCCCATATCCTTTGGTCTTTAATTATCTTCATTGGACTTAGCTATGTTGAATGTAGACGTTCGGAACCTATTTTTACCTGAAACCATTTAGCATGACGGAGAGCTGCTAGGTACTCAAGGCACTTGCTCCTGTTGAGAACATCTGGAGGGTCTTTCTCTGGAACTACAAGAACACACATACAGGACTTCAGCACTGATTTTTGCTGAGAAGAACTTGCTGATATAAAATAATTGTGAAGTGAACAGCACAACTGAGAAGAGCACACGTCAAAACAAAGGGACAACACCGAAATGTCACAAGACGAGAGGGTTTCTGCTCATCCAGGTTCCTAAAAAAAAATGGTTGCAATGATGGATCAAGTTCTGCAAAGGATTTAGATGGAAAATATTACATTTTGAAGAACTGTTTGGGAGTGTTGATGCAGTCAGGGGTGAATAATCAACAAACCTAAACAGGAAAAACCTTTTGACTGTGGAGAGCCACATTTTATTGGTTTTTTGAAAGAAAACTGAAACAAACAGAGTTTAGAGTTTCACTCTCGGAGAAAAATAAAAAGAAAGCCTTCATAACGACCTTGCAAGTCAGACATTCAGTTTTATGAACAAAAAGGTCATTGCAGGCTGTTGTCCAAACACTTCAGGATGACAGGACAAAATTGGCTCAGGCAAGGTATACATTGCAGCCAAATACGGTTGTCAATTCACTTCTGAATTGTTATTTCTGTTCTGTCCACTGCAGCTACATACGGTTTCACTCCACTGAGTGCTTAATCCTGTTCTGTTCACACTGCAGCTACATATGGTTTTCATTCAACTTCTGAGGTTTAAACACATTACGTTCACACTGCGGCTACACACGGTTGTCACTCCACTTCTGAGAGCTTAATCGCGTTATGTTCACTTTTGGTATCTCTGTGCGAGTAGGAGTGACTCATGTATTTCATACACACAGAATGATAATTTTGAAGATTTCGTTCCTGTGAATAAATGCGGTTGTCTCTACCAAAACTTGCATTGTGTAGGTGACCTTTATTTGTGCGCAAATATGTCTTAAAATAGCTTAAAATGTCGAGGGATTTAATAATCTCTCATCCTGTAGTGTTCATGTAGCACTTAAAAAACAAAATTACAATACTGCACTATATTGGTAAAGAAAGGTCAGAGATCCTGTTTTTGGTCCCTTAAAACACTTTCAGAACTCAATGCAAAACGGTGGGCAAATAACAGACTAAACCAAAAAAATGAAAGGGGGGATAGAAATGGACAGTCCAATTCACTGACAGAAAATTATTTTCTGTATAGGTGTATCTTTAAATTAAGCATAGGCACTCAGGATGTAGCCTTACTTATTTTTTTAAACAAGGGAACACATATAGTGCTGCTGACGGGTTCTCTAACCTTTCTCCATGTTGGGGGCGGGGTCTTCACGCACCACTGGTGATGTTAGAGAGATGGTGACCTGCATTATTGGTTCCTTGCTTGATAAAATGGCGATGCTTGCTTCCTCAGTGTGCACCTGCACCTCATACTGATCTTCAGAAAAGCTCTGCCGGTTAGAAGGACACTTTGCATTACTACAGAGGAGACAGCGGGGGTATACAGGGGCCCGGATATACGGGGACTGAAGAAATAAATTGCTCCCTATAATCCCAGTTGGGTGGGTGGTATGACGGTATAAGTAAATGTTATATTGCGGTAACAGTATGCATCACAATATAGTAATTTTAGCAGGAAATTCAACCCCAAAATGTTCTATAAATTACATAACCATTAAGTAATGGGCATTTTTCTATAATCTCATGATTCAAATGTACTTTGAAAATGTAAGCGCTTTATTTATTATTTAAGCGTTATTTGTGTGTGTGTGTTTCTTTTAAGAACTTTGACGCAAACCAAAAGATTATTTCTAACAAATGAATAATAGGTTATTTTGCGTAAATGCAAAAACAGCTTAAAACTCCGTAACAAATACTCAAAACAAGCGACAGGCAGATTAATCGGCATCAGCATTGGCCAATAACTGTGTTTGCTTGTCCTATTAGCATAAGTGTTAAGTTTATGTGAATTTTGGTAAATACTGTATAAAATTAGTGTTTGTTTCACTTTATAAATTTTGGGCACATCTGATTTGCTGTTGTTAAATTGTATTATGTATATCGGCATTTCATCGGCCATCCTGTTCTCTAGATATTGGTATTGGCCATTGAAAAACCTATCGGTCGTCCACTTCTCAAAACCACAATTAATCTGATTGGAAACACGTTTGAAGCGGTTGTAAAATAGACGTTATACCCACTCCTTTGACTGCACATCAGTTGAATAGTCTATGTGGCAAGTTGCCCCAACGCTCAGCAACTGTAAACAATTTATAGATTGACAGAGCTTACACCGGACTCACGAAAATCTCTTCCGATATAATAAATAACAGTAGCATATCTATCTATATAGTATATTATAAATAATATAATAAGCGAAGCTGTCATCACTGGAAGCGCTCAAAGGCAACACACTTTGTAGAGCATGCAATCATTTTCAGCTTGGTGTTGAATTATTATTATTTATTTTCAATTGCGCCGTGGATATACCGTGGCGTAAACGGTATCTCTACCTGTTGACATTTCTACCATTGCAAGGTACAGTTTAGATAAAATTATATCATCATACCACACACAGTTCTAAATCCCAGCGGTCTCCATTCCAAATAGGCATCACTATGGCAACAAGTCTTCACTGTTTCCAATCGGAATAGCAATACATGGGAATTTCGAGTAGACATGTCCTCTGGTCAATGGTCACGGGGGTATAAAATATGTATATAAATGAAATATAAACCCCAGTCTCGCTCTGTAGGATTCAGGTGTCATAACCAGGCAGTGAAACTAAAGATCAGTTATAGATTCATGGGCCAGACAGTCACATTTTGGGGTTATTTTGATTAGATGGCCTTGTTAAACATGACAACCCAGCTGCATTTGACAAACCACACACTCAGTAATAAAGGTCACTATGCATAAACATGTTGTGACACCTGAGTTTTTGTGGGGGGGGGGGGTTCATGTGGTTTATTTCATCCTTGTCATTATTCTGTACACACCAAGATACACATAACTGACAAAACAAAGGATCACAGCAGACGCTGAAAACCTTACCGCTAGTTGTTTGGGCAGCTGTTCCGCAACGGTTTTCAGTAACGTTGCGGTCGGTTTCTTGGCCGCGAGCAGGATGAGTTGAACGTTGCGGTCGCTGCGTAGGAGAAGACCTTTAGCGAGGATTCCCACGCGCATCACTCCTTTCAGAATACGAGCCTGAGAATCCGACCTGCTCGAGGAGAAGCACACAAAAATTAACGTCTAGAGAGTAGCTAGCCAGCTAGCTACGCTAGTAAAAGTTTTCAGCTCTCACTGTTTGTCTGTTTTGTCATCTGTGGCAGACACCGCCTCCTCCAGCAGTGAATCAGACACCAGTTTGAGAGCGCGCTCCGAATGCGACACGATTCGCTGTACGGCCTGAAGTTCCTCCTCTATGGGGTAGATGGTAGAGTGTTTAGCCATGATGTGGCGGTCATCGGGGGAGTCCGGCCTACGGACAGGCTAAAGAGAGAGAGACGAGTAAAGACTTAACCAGAACTACTGGTACACAACTAGCATCTTAGACTGCAAACTAAAGGTAGACCAATCGGTTTTACCGATTAATCGGTGCCGATATTTGCCTTTTAGAAATATCGGTTATCGGAAAAATCGAAGCCGGTCACTTCCTAATTTCAAGATAAAAGTCCCTGGTTTGTTTCAGGCTTGTTTATACTTAAAGGTCCGGCGTTATGCACCGAATCTTAATTTTTGGGTTATTATTGGGATTTTGGTTGCACAATACTACATAACTACATCTGGGACTTTATTCACTCTGGACTCTTTGTCTGTGACTATAAAAATAAGGAAAGAATAATTTTTTTTAAACGTTGTATAAATAGATTAAAAAAACTATCGTCCGATTAATCAGTTATCGGCGTTTCCCACCACATTAGTTATCGGCAAAATCCACTATCAATCGACCTCTACAGCAAACACTGTTTAAAACTCACGAGACGTGTTATGTCTATACTTTGTAAGGCCAGAAATGTACTTGCGAAAACGAATGTGAGCGCTTGGCCATCCGGTTATACACACTTAATGCGCGTTCTTGCATTCCTGTGATGGTAAAAACTCTCATGGGTCAATATATCAATATATCAAATACATTTAGCAAGATTCTCTACAGACTGTTGGTCCACCATTACAATAGTTGACCTGAAAGACAAAAATCACTGTAGAAGTGGACAGTTAATGCTAATATATATTATAGCTCCCCTTGTGGCAATGCTAAGAATGCAATGCGCAAGTTATATATTGCAATCTGACACATTTCGAAACTAAATCAAGCTTGCGTAGAGTATGTTTCGGGCTTAAAGCTCTACCTCTTTGAAACTTGTAGCCTGTGAGGGAATTGCGCGGATTGCTGTCATTGCGTGTTCTTACCAGCAGGGGGGGCACGGGCAAGCTGGGCTGGCCCATAAGAGGGGGCGGGGCCATTCCATGTCTCTGCTGGTCCCCCCAGTATGACTGCTCCTCTTCCAGCCTCCTCCAGTACAGGTCCTTCTCATACCTCCTGTAGGACGACAATATAAAACAATCTGAGTTTTCCATTGTAATCACAGAAATAAATATCCCGAACACGTTCTGCATTGTGTGCCATCATTAAAGTTTTATTAAACTGGACTGAAACATTGAGAAAGCTGGCAGTTACCTCGTTTCCATGTGCCAGCGCTGCTCCTCCTCTTGTTGTCTCTTCAGCATAGACTTCTGTTTTTGCTTCCTCAGTTTGACTTCTAGAAGTTTCCGAGCTCGATTACCCAGCTTGATCTCCACTGGGTGGTCTGGATTCACTTTTTTCTGAAACATATTTAGAAACAAACCAAAACAAAAAAAAACATTCTGTAACTGTAACTAGGGCTATGTATTTATGATATATTCACTATAATTTTGTATGGGGGTCATTGACAAATAAGGTTGTACTGAGGTGATTAAAATGGAAAATCTTTTAAATATCTAGTTTAAATGTGTCAAGTTCATAGAAATGTTATCTATGTGTCCAATTTGGTTTAATAAAAAAAAAAAAAAAAAAAAAAAAAAAACCTTTAAGGCATTTTCTAAAAAAAAAAAAAGTTTATTTTTTTTTTTAAATGTCAGGTGGTGTATCCATCAAGTAAAAGGTATTAAAATACTTTCTTTGCACCATAAATACATGTGTACACAACTTAATCAATAATTTAAAAACATTAAGCTAAAAATATATTTTTTTCCATTTTTATTAAATTTTTGCGTCAACAATATCAAGAAGTTTTCTCAGGGTTACACCACATGACATGAACAAAAGACAAATCAAAATATAAAAATGTCAAAATATCAGACGTTTCTTTTTACTTCACACAGTCTTAAGGGTTTAAAGGGGAGCGGGGTCACATGACAAGAAAATGGCTCCCTAAATATTGGTTGCACCACATGACTTTGATTTGGGGGACAACAGTTTTCCAAATATATATATATTTTTAAACAGTTGTTTCACTGCTTAATAATTTATTCATTTTTAAGAACTATTCTTCATCAATCATGCCAACATTTCTTATTTTCAGTTTTTAATGAGACTTTAGTTTTTCTCTGTACGGTAACACCACATGACATTTTTTACTTTAAGCCCCAGAAAAATATCAAAATGACTTTAAACTCAGAAACTGAAAATATGTTCATCATAGTAGAGGTGTACACTGCAAAAAATCATTTTCTTAATTATGAATGAATGATTAAGTGTGATTAATGATGATTAATCATTCAGCCATTTTCTTAATTAGTATTTTTGTCTTGTTTTCCAGTAAAAATATCTAAGTATTCTTAAAAACAAGACAAGCAAAATGGCGTAAGATATTAAGTCTTGTTTTCAGAATAATCTGACAAAATTTAACAAACTTTATGCTTAAAACAATACAAATAAAATCTCCCAATAGGGTAAGAAAAATAAACTAGTTTTCCTTTTGAAATAACTTAATTTTTCTTACCCCATTGGCAAATAGTTTTTTCTTGTTTTAAGCATTAACCTCACTAAATTTAGTTAGATTTCTCTGAAATGCATCTAGTGCCATTTTGCTTGTCAAGTAAGTTTATCTTGTTTTAAAAATGATTAGATATTTTTACTGAAACACAAGACAAAAAATTCTAATTAATAAAAATACTTTTTGCAGTATATTTAAATAATTGTAATTCGTTGGGGGCCTGGGTAGCTCAGCGAGTATTGACGCTGACTACCACCCCTGGAGTCGCGAGTTCGAATCCAGGGTGTGCTGATTGACTCCAGCCAGGTCTCCTTAGCAACCAAATTGGCCCGGTTGCTAGGGAGGGTAGAGTCACATGGGGTAACCTCCTCGTGGTCACGATTAGTGGTTCTCGCTCTCAGTGGGGCGTGTGGTGAGTTGTGCGTGGATCGCGGAGAGTAGCATGAGCCTCCACATGCTGTGAGTCTCTGCAGTGTCATGCACAATGAGTCACGTGATAAGATGCGCAGATTGACGGTCTCAGAAGTGGAGGCAACTAAGACTTGTCCTCCGCCTCCCGGATTGAGGTGAGTAACCGCACCACCACGAGGACCTACTAAGTAGTGGGAATTGGGCATGCCAAATTGGGAGAAAAGGGGATAAAAAATAAATAAATAAAAATAAAGTAATTCGAAATGAATTTTGTTAAGGGTGATGGATGATGTGTAGTTTAAAACAGTTTTAAAAGCATGACACATTGTTTTAGCTGTTTTCCTCGACAGTGGTGGTTAAAATATCGGGCTGTCTAGCCAATAGAAATGTTTGACTTCCTTCATAGCGCTTTAAGGTAAAAAGCTCAGTAGAATTCAAATGGGTCAGGTAAGTTTTGTGGTTTTTGCCGTGTTAGAGAGAAACCGGATTGAGTATCGCAAGTGATCCCACTCTGCTCCGACATCCTCCACCATTTCTTCAACAGAGTGTACCGCGTGTAATGTGAATAGAATGAGGTGCACATTTCTTGCGATTTCACGTAATACACGCAAATTTCTAGCAGTTTCTCGTGCTCCGGTATATCGCCCACCCCTACTATCAATCATCCAACTTTTTTTTTTTTTTGGGCTCAACATGCAGCGATACAGTGATGTTGCGAGTCACGTATAATGTCACCAAATCAAAGACCCTCCCCTCGAAATCTGATCATCCGAAATGGAAAAATTATTTCTGGCAAGAATGGAAATTTGGTTACATTTATGCTTTAGGTTGCATATAATGACGTACTTCAGAGAACAGAGGATATTACCTTATACTGCAGTCGGTGTCTGCGGCCCTTCAGGTGCATGTCTTTAGCATTGGGGTCATTAAAACTGCATTCACACAGTTTACAGTGGAAGCGAATCACCTTTCCATCATCATTACAGACCTGAGAAGAAAAGACACATGATTCAAAGACAAGAAAGTGCACTGATTCATTTTTATGTTGCACTGAAATCTAACGGCGTACATGCAGCAGCATAGCACAAAAATAGAAGTTCTCAGTTACCGATGTAATTTAAAAATTGTGCTATATGTGGCTGGTCATGTGATTTTAAGCAGCTGTTTTTAAAACTGATATGACTAGCGTTTTTATCTAATGTGAATGTACATTTTAAACATATCTTTGCTATTACTTTTTCTTTCTGTTTAAAGGTCTTGCAATTAACCATAATATTTGACAGTCTTGGATGTTTAACTCACACAAACTTAATGGTACTCAATGTACTAGTCAAGCCATTTTTATTTGTATAGCGCTTTTCACAACACACATCATTTCAAAGTAGCTTTACAGGAAATCATGCATTACTAGTCACTGCTGAAATGATGCTGGTCTTGTTTGATTGTCTCACCTCTTCTACATAATCGTGTCCCACAGGCTGAATGTCTCCCTGAGGACCTGTACTGTCACCATCTTCATCATCACTCAGAAAGTCCATCTTCATCATGAGCGGCTTCACCTCATCCATCTTTACAGGAGCTGCTGTAGATGTTTTATTCGCTATAGAGAAAAAAAAAACATTTGCACAAATTCAGTATCAATTAGCAAATGCTGATTCAAACCTCAAAGACACTGAGAAATTATGATTTTCATTTTTGGAAATTTAGTTCTAGAGTCTGGTGTGACATTACCATGTAAATCTTTGGCAATCTATTAGCTCATAATTTGGTGTGCAACATTATCAAAAATAAAAAAAACAAGCCACAAAAAACAAAGAGGAAGTTGAATAAGGATTAAGGTCTTTGTGTTGATGTAATGCTATAATCTGAAATATGGTAGATGCGTTGTGTCATCTGGAGGAGTATGTGTATAATAAAGATGTTTCATGTGGGTGATACATTAAAAAGCAAACTTCATAAATATAGGTGATCAGTGCGTACACTGATGTGGGCGTTGTGCGTTTTTGCCTCAAGAAGGTGAAAATCCAGAAGAAAACTGTTATTCTTAAGGCCAAAGTATACTTCGGTTTTGACGTGAACGCTTACCGTCTTCTTACAGTCGAACTCTAGCCTTTCAAAGAGTATGCTTCATTTGACTGCGTGCACATTCACAGGTGTTTGATGCATGCGCACTTTGACTGTTATGAGATTCTGGACTATTTCTCTTCAGGAGTTTAGAACCATAAAGATGTCTTTATATTCCTTCTCGAGTTATCCAAATGCAGATGTTACATTTGAGCTTGACGTGCACATCCGCTGTTGTTGTTACTACCTTTGTCCCATGTTTTGTACCAATGATTACATCTTCTAGCGCTTCTTTGTGACAGCAAAAGCTCAACGGTGAGTGTTTCAACCTTGTGGAATCACTTATTAGCGCAAATAATCCCCAGCGCATGCGCATACTGCGGGTTCAGAGTTCAGTGCTCAAACACTCCGCTGATGACATAATTTGCGTCACGCATCTTGTACACATACAGCTAGTGTTCGCGTCTGACCGAGGGGTACTTTGGGCTTAACACTGGAAACTTTAGCTATTTCAGGTGATTTCGGTGAGTTTGACGAGAAAACTTTGACTCATTCATGAAACACAAGCAAAACATTAATTTCTGCTTGAATTACTTGTAAAAGTATTCTTACATAAATCGTCGCGAATTTCTGTGTAATTAATTTGTAAAGATATTCTTACGTAAACTGCCACAAATTCAAACAAATTTCCTTGTAATTCATTCGTAAAACTATTCTTACGTAAACTGCGCAAATGCAAACAAATTTCTTTGTAATTCGTACAACTATTCTTACGTAAATTGTCACAAATGCAAACAAATTTCTTTGTCATTAATTCGTACAACTATTCTTACGTAAACTGTTGCAAATGCAAACAAATTTCTTTGTCATTAATTCGTACAACTATTCTTACGTAAACTGTTGCAAATGCAAACAAATTTCTTTGTAATTAATTCGTACAACTATTCTTACGTAAATTGTCACAAATGCAAACAAATTTATTTGTCATTAATTTGTAAAATATTTCTTAGGTAAATAGTTGCAAATGCAAAATAAATTCTATGTAATTAATTCGTAAAATTATTTTTTTTTTTTCCCTCCCCTTTTCTCTCCAATTTGGAATGCCCAATTCCCAATGTGCTCTAAGTCCTCTTGGTGGCGTAGTGACTCGCCTCAATCCGGGTGGCGGAGGACGAATTTCAGTTGCCTCCGCATCTGAGACCGTCAATCCGCACATCTTATCACGTGGCTTGTTGAGTGCGTTACCGCGGAAACGTAGCGTGTGTGGGGGCTTCACGCTATTCTCCGCGGCATCCACGCACAACTCACCACGCATCCCAAATTTGGGAGAAAAAGGGGAGGAAAAAAAATTAATTTCTTTGTAATTAATTTGTAAAACTATTCTTACATAAATTGTTGAAAATACAAATTTCTTTCAAATTAATTCGTAAAATTATTCTTACATAAATCGTCCAAATGCAAATAAATGTCTTTGTAATTAATTCGTAAAACTATTACATACATTGTCGAAAGTCAATTGAATTTCTTTGTAATTACTTCGTAAAACCATTCTTATGTAAATTGTTGCAAATACAAACTAATATCTTAGTAATTGTTCGTAAAACCGTTCTTTGCAAATGCAAATGAATTTCAGTGTAAATCATTTGTAAACTATTCTTATGAAAATTGCACACAAATGCAAATGAATCTAAGTAAATCTTTGGTAAAAACATGTACACTTTTACGAATTCAAATTAAGTTTGAGTAAAACACTTTTTTACATAAATTGTTGCAAATGCAGTCTAATTTCTTTGTAATTAATTCGTAAAACCATTCTTATGTAAACTGTCACAAATGCAACACTCTTTTGTACATTTTACAAATTCAAACAGATTTCTGTGCAAATCATTCGTATAGAAAAAAATTCTGTAAATTGTCGCAAATAAGAACAAATTTCTCACAATTTGTGACAGTTCAAGCATGAATAGCTTTGCGAAAAATTTGCACAAAAATTAATACAGCTCAATAAGGACGCTTACCGACAACGGTAACTTTAGCAGGTGTGGGTTTTTTTCCAGGAAGTGGCGTCGCTTTGGAAGAAGTCGCCACTGGCGTCTTTCGCGGTGCAGCAGTAGGGGTGGGAGCTGTTGCCGTGGCAGCCACTGTTTTGCCAGTAGTCATCGTCATGGCAGCAGGGGCAGAGCTCACGAAAACTGGCTCTGTGGAAGGTATAGGTTTGCCAAGCTTGGTGTGCAACTTAACCACCTGAGGAATTTCAAAGACACTTTCAATCAATTGAAGATTTCAAGGAATGCCAAAGACATTCTTCCCACGACACAAATAAAACTACATTCATTATTATCAAGTATCACATTCACAGACAAGGTGAAGTTTTTAGACCAAGGCAATTAAAAATAACATGAAATCTAAATGGACCCCATTTACTAGATTTCATAGTGACTTCAACACGAAAACAAAGTATAATAGACGAACAGCCTGAAAAATTAAGAAATAATCATCGTGATAAATAATTTTTCACAAACCTTCTGGTGCTTGGCTCCGCGGATGTGCGCAGCATAAGCATCAGCACCGGTGCATGAGACGTCACACAGCTCACAGCGCAATTGCGTCTGGACACCGCGAGGTCCATTGGTCACCTGACTACTGCTCTTCTGCGCCGCTTCTTTCTTCTTGTGCTTCTGACCATCCAGGTGCTCTCGATACGTCTGCAGGTGAGCAGAGGAACAAGTGTCAATGCAGAATGAAGGTGACTAGCAATTCTTCTACAACTAAACATTTTTTGTCATGGCGTATGCAATGGAGAAAAACAAATACAGTCTTGCATGAAGGGTTTTAATATTTATTATTGACTTCTACAGTTTCGCTGCAATCGGTTCAGCTCAGGGTTTCCACCAATTTTTGATCAATTAATTTGCATTACTTTTCCAGTCATTTGTGATTTCTGAAAATGGATTTTTTTAAATAATTTTGATTCAGACTAATTCACTATTGAATCATTCAGATTTGTGAACCATTTCGATCAGTTAACTAAATAGAACAAACTCAAAAGAAGAATTCGCTGACCAATCGGACGTCATTATGGCTTGCCAGCAAGTTCTACTCTACACAAGCTTAAACCAAGAGCAATATTTAGGTAATTAATACAAATAGAACAAAGTGCAAGAAATTTTATTTATTTACTATAGAAATTTCCACAACTTTTCCGGGCCTGGAAAACACAAATTAAAAATGTTCTCTGCTGGTTATGCTTCAGAACCTAGACTTTTCATTGGACATAAAAGTAGTGACAGACCAATATATCGACTGCTATTTGGCCATTTCGTGATTATCCCCTGATAACCGTGTTCGATTAACAGAAGTGAACTTTTCCTAGTGTCAGTTCCAAAACCTACCAATAAATTTGTCAATGAACAGTCAACATTCTGTCTTTAAGGATTTAGTTTATGCAAATTTGAGCAAATATTGCATAAAATATATATTTTTTTACTTTAGTAATTTTGTGTACATCTGATTTGCTGTTGTTACAATGTTATATGTTTATCAGCATTTTTATCGGCCATCCTGCTCTCTAGATATCTGTATAAGCCATTGAAAAGACCATTTCGGTTGACCACTACATAAAAGCAGTGACCCAACACAGTAAAAAAATTGCAAATCATACAAAAGTAAACAAAACAAAAAAAATCAAACATCAAAATTAGGGATGCATCGATGTTTTGGCCGTTGATATTTATCGGCCAAATTTTGATTAATTAAAACCTTCGTCATATTGGTTATAAGCATGAAAATGCCTATATGAAAAGCTGATGGTTTTTTTATTATAATTATCAACACACTTTGTATAAAAACTGTGAATTCAAATCCACAATCCAAAAATAATGACAGAAGGGTTCTAATAAATATAGAAGGTGGAACTCATAAGAACATATAATATTTAATTTTTATTATATCTCGTACTCACATAATGAGGACAAACCGGCGATACAGACGTGACAGTTGTGAAAGCGGCACTTACCGATATATGATGAGGGAAACCATCCAAAACCAGCAGACTTTGACTTCTGAGACATTGGTATGGTCTCCATTAAGGCTGCACGATTGATGAGTTTAGATTTAAATCGCAATATGGCCTTGCACAATTACTAAACCCTGCGTTTTAAAATAAAGTATGCATTTCAGTGCTTCGGTCAGCGTTGTGTGAGCAAGCGGCGCCCTCTAGCGGTCTGGACGGTATTATCCATTACACCAATATGATACAGAATTTAAAAAGGGGTTTTTCTTTGGTTAAATCTTTTTACTTTTCCATGAAGTGGTGGACATTTCCCAAATTGCCCAACATATGCATAATATGAATTTGTAATGTTCTACCACATACAGCACAGTACATAAGTGTACAACGTGAGTTTTGCAGTTCAAAACAACAGAAGCGTAAAAATGTTTTAGAAGTACAAAATAACCTTTTTTACATCAATCATCATTCTAGGATATTTAGTTATTTCTTTTAGTTTTTTTTTTTGTTTTGTTACTTTTTATCTTCTATTTATCTTTTATTGTGGCTGGCTTTCTTTAAAATTTTGCCCTGTCATGTGTTCAACAGATCCAATCCATGTTCAATTGGAACTATTTATTGTTAGAAAAGTAAAAAAATAAAATAACATTTTGTAAATTTTGTACCTCTTTGTACATTTTTAAAGCAGAATATCTGAGCAAAACATGAAATGATGACAAAATAAGGTAAGTGGCAAAATATGGGTCTCTGCATATAGTTTTCGGTTAAAATCGGTATCGGCCAAAAAATGTAATATCGGTGCACCCCTAATCAAAATTTATGAAATGATTACATTTTCAAGGATGTGGGAATGCAATGCATCCTGTCCATGTTGGCATCTTCCTAATTTGGCTAGTTTCTACCACATGACAAGAATTTGCACCAAAATACTGTACAATAAAAAGGTTAATTGCATTTAGCATTGTTTTTTCCTGCTTTCCATAACCAGAACAGTCCTGCATCCAACTTTTGGGTTGCAACCCACCACTTGAGAAACATTGACATAATTTACAACACAAAAATTAAACCAGATTGTTCACACTGCCTCAAATAAAACAGTCCACATTCATAATCTTGCCTACTGCAAAAAAATTACATTTAAGATGGCTAAGCCTGCTTTATAATGTCTTTTCTCTCAAATACTCTTCACATGAGTGTTTACCTGTGGCCCAGCGCAGCTTATCTTGCAGATATCACAGTAGTGCAGCTGGGGTTGTTTTGGCGGGCCTTTGGGTTTCTGGATCTTGTTCTGGTGGAACATGGGCTTCTTGTATGTGTTAACAGCGGAACTGGAGACTACACTGCTCCAGGAAGAGTTGCTGAACATTTTGGGGGGTTGTTGTGTCTGCTGCGGTTGGGGGGCCAGTTGGGCCGGCTGGAAGTACGATGGTGTGGACGTGTAAATGCTGGAGTCATAGCTGGAATAACTAAGACCGACTGCAGTAACACAGAAAGCGACACCATTACATGATACACAGGCGAAACCTGACGGATATGGCGGAATATGAATCTAAAGGGTTAGACAAAATTCCTTTTTTTTTTCTCCCCAATTTGGAATGCCCAATTCCCAATGTGCTCTAAGTCCTCGTGGTGGCGTAGTGACTTGCCTCAATCCGGGTGGCGGAGGACGAATCTCAGTTGCCTCCATTGAGACCGTCAATCTGCGCATTTTATCACGTGGCTTATTGAGCGCGTTACCGCAGAGACATAGCGCGTGCGGAGGTTTCACGCTATTCTCCGCGGCATCCACGCACAACTCACCACGTGCCCCACCGAGAGCGAGAACCACATTATAGCGACCACGAGGAGGTTACTCCATGTGACTCTACCCTCCCTAGCAACCGGGCCAATTTGGTTGCTTAGGAGACCTGGCTGGATTCACTCTGCATGCCCTGGATTCGAACTCGTGACTCTAGGGGTGGTAGACAGCGTCATTACTCGCTGAGCTACCCAGGCTCCCCTGGACAAAATTCCTTAAAGAATTGCTCCATTTATTCGTGAGTGTAAATCTGAACAGAACTGATCACGTCCCACAGGATGTTAAAGTGGAATCTGAATCGGAATGACAGGAAGAGGTATGTACTGAATCGCAATTGAAGTAAATTCAGCAAAGTCACACAATAGATGACATTCATTACTCATTAAGCATCAAATGTCAAAAGATCTGAATAAATATAATGATTTTATTTTAATGTTTGAACACGTAAATTAGACCATTTGGGGAAATGAAGTATCCTCCTTCTAAGTAAATTAATCTTAGAATGGAATTTCATTCCATTCTTCTTCCTTAAATTCAAATTACATCCTGTTCATTACCTCAATTCAAATTTAGGAATTGAATTGGGATTTAAAGGCATTCAATTTCATTCTGAATTGGAGGCAGACCAATATATTGGTTTTACTGATTAATCAGTGCTGGTAGTTTATTTTTGGAACTATCAGTTATCTGCAAAAAACGACACCAATATTTGCAGATATTTCATTTTTATATTACAAACTTCAATGCATATTCTGATTAGAAAATCAGGTGTTCTAAATTTAAGCAAGGGCATGCAAAGAAAAATGGGACTATATGGAAACATCCCCCGTCAGCACATACTTTATGTATCCAGCTTTCCATAGTTCCAGTTTAATATAATTTTTTTATTATATAAACACAAAACTCTTCATCTGGGGCATATATAAGATTTGGTAAATATTTAAATATAGAGCATTGTAACGGAGCCAAGTTTCCATAATTTCAAAATAAGAGTCCCTTGTGTGTTTTGAGCTTGTTGGACCTCTATTCTGAACCCTGCACAACCCTGTCTGAAACAAAGATGCTCTTACCAGAGTAAGTCGTAGCAGCTGTAGAGTTGAAGGTAGAACTGGGTGTGTAAGTGGATATGGGGGTTGGAGTTTGCTGAACGCTGGTTGACGTTGGGTAGATTGTGTAGCTTGAGGAAACAGAACTAGGAGCAGGTGGCGGTTTCAGAGTTGCGACCTGACTTTGAACTGGAGGTTGACTGTATGCTGTGCTCGCGGGAGTGTAGACATTCTTCAGGCCTGAAACAGCGAAGATGTTTTCAGTTAAACCCAATTACGTCTGTTAATTTATTTTAAAACAATTTACTTTAACAGAAAAACAGCTCTCTTTTTAAAATTTTGTTCATGGGATCTGGACATGTCATGGCCAGACTTGAACTACGTTACACAGTTGTACCATAGCTCCAACCTGCTGGAAACAGTTTACAAAAAATATAGACATCAGACTGAAACTCTGTTAAAACATTCACATTTGCCCTTGGGAAAATAACAGTTGTTTCCATAATTGGCTGTTCTTGTTACGTCTGACATTTCAGTAACATTCAAATCAGCTTCAAAGAGAAATTAAACACACCTGACTGGAAGTAGGCCTCGGTTACGGTTTGTTGCGCAGGTGTGATGCTCGTTTGAAAGTACTGCTTGTTATCGTAACTGCTGACTGCAGGTGGTTGCCCGTAAGTATAATTCTCCTGTATAGTATATATAATCAAACATAATGTACTATAAAATAATCACATAACATCACAACTGTGTGCATATATGCAGTTTATACATAAATGAAATTTGAATATATAGTTGTAAATAGTGTTGTCAAAAGTACCAGTACTTCGGTACCAAGTTGGTACTAAAATAAAAACAATGTAACGATACCAGTGTTTCTACAGTACCGGAAGTACCAAGCACCGATTAATTCGGTACCCGCACACTGTCTTACTGCCACACGACTTATTTGAGCGTGTGCTCTGTTGCTCCTTTACACTGAAATGCACAGCTAATCAAATAAAATCGTGATATGTCCTAGTGTGATTATTAAACTGCGAAATGCTGCAATCTTAGTCTGTATGAGCTGCATGAGCTTTAAACGAATGTGTGAAGCAGACCACTCATACACTGGAAATTCCACAGACTATGAGAATCATTCGCGTTGTATGAGAGATGACAGAGCAGAGCATTAATCCACTTTGAAGTGTTATTTTTACATAATTTATATAATTAAATCACATCCACGCATCCACGGATAACTCACCACATGCCCCACCGAGAGCGAGAACCACATTATAGCGACCACGAGGAGGTTACCCCATGTGACTCTACCTTCCCTAGCAACCAGCCAATTTGGTTGCTTAGGAGACCTGGCTGGAGTCACTCAGCACACCCTGGATTCGAACTCGCGACTCCAGGGGTGGTAGCCAGCGTCTTTACTCACTGAGCTGCCCAGGCCCCAAGGAACATTTTTTGATTAGACACCATTTTTCTAATAAAATTAAACTTTAAAACATGGAATTCTGGGGGAAAAAATGGAAAAAAGGATTTGGGGAAATTTCAGTAGAACTCTGCTTAAAAACAAACAAGTGTTAGAAACACGAAGAAAACATGCATGTCTTTTAATTTAATGTAAATAATAAAATGTAACTTTAAATAGGCTAAAGGAGTGGTTCAATAGCACATTATTATATTAGCAAATTTCTTCTGTGGTATCGTAATTGGTATCGAGAACTGTGAAATTTCACTGGTATCGGTACTGACTACTGAAATTTTGGTACTGTGACAACACTAGTTGTAAATATCAGACTAACCGGTTCGGTTAACACCTGGTAGCTTTGAGGGGTGGTCGTCGGTTGCTGGGAAGTTTCGGGCTGGTGGTAGCCATAGTTGAGGGCAGGAAGGGGTTGGTAGGCGGGGTATGGGGCAGTCACTGCCGGCTGAGCGGGTTGGGCAGTAGCTGCAGGGTATGACACCGTGACAGCATGGGCCACTCCAGGGGCGGGCTGAACGTTGTAGCTGCCAGTGGTTGGGTGGGAATACGCAGGGGGCGGCGGCTGGGTGCTGCATTGCATAACATAACATTTATTACATTTATCATTTTGAATTTATATACAGTTTGTCTGCACCCTCACAAAAAAGTACTATGGCTGTACCATTGTATAGTGATGTTAGAAAGACAGGTTAGTGGTTTCATCTGGAAAGCATCACAATTTAATTAACATCTGCTAAGTATCTCAAAAAGATCTGATTTACAAACATTCTAAATCATAAACGTCTCAAAGACATCTGCTAAACATCTTAAAAAGATCTGATTTACAAACATTCTAAACCATAAATGTCTCAAAGACATCTGCTAAACATCTTAAAAAGATCAGATTTACAAACATTCTAAACCATAAACGTCTCAAAGACATCTGCTAAACATCTTAAAAAGATCAGATTTACAAACATTCTAAACCATAAATGTCTCAAAGACATCTGCTAAACATCTTAAAAAGATCTGATTTACAAACATTCTAAATCATAAACGTTTCAAAGATATCTGCTAAACATCTTACAAAGATCAGATTTACAAACATTCTAAATCATAAACGTCTCAAAGACATCTGCTGAATGTCTTATTGACAACTGAGAGGAAACGTCTTGCAGACGTATTGCAGATGAGCAAGCAACTTAAAAAATACATCTTCCAGATGAAAACACAAGTCAAATAGAGCATAGGCATCATCTGTGGGTGGGACATGTCCCCACCACTTTTTGAAATAGCCTTTCATCAGCTTTCGTTATAATAAGTGGCGATATGGCACTGGATTATTTTATCATTTTAATGTTATGATGAGTGCTCGTTGCGGCTGTTAAAAGTGACATTGAGGGACAGGTGACCGCGGCAATGTACTCACATGTGCACACAGAAGCGTGCTCTACTCGCTATGCCATTCCACAGCTCACGCTCCATTTCCGTTAAATTGCAAAGCAAAATGCAAACAAATGTGTCCCAACTCATGATATGCATCCACTGACGTAAAGATGCAATCTTGGTTTATTCAAATAAAAAGTTACATTAGGGCAGATTAGAATTTGGAAGTCCTTGTATTAGTGCCAAAAGTTTAACCACAAAACCAATCAGTCACCATGTATAACAGTTTGCTGATCCATGTATTTATCCACTGACTAATAAAATCCCAGGACTGACAGTGGCAGGTATAGGGATAAAGTTATCAATCATGTGAAATATTTATTAGAGTGCTTGAATTGGTCATCAAGAATGACTATTTTTCAAAACAATAAAAGATCATTTAAAATTATATGTGCATAATCTAATTAATTTTCATTAGTTTCATGACATCATAACCAGCACCTCCAAAACTAACCCCACCACTTTTTATAATAAAGTGACGCCCATGAAATAGATATTCATCATATGTTTTTGAGATGTTTATTATTTAGAATGTTTGTAAATCTGATTTTTATATGTTTTGCATTTTTTTTAATTACACTGTGATGCTTTCCAGAGGAAAAGATCTAAAACAGACATCTCAAAGACGTGTGTCGGAGGATGCAATCATCTCAAAATTGCCAAATTAGCAGATTCTTCAGCCTAGCACTATTTTACTCCAAAGGACTATGGTTTTAAGACTATGGTACTAAGAATACTATGGTATTATTATGTAATAGTGAAAGTATTAAGATTGTAAAACCATGTTACTTTGATATGTACAATAGTCAGTGTTGGGTAAGCACAAAAAAGTAATTAATTACTAATTATTTAAAACCCTTATCAACCTCGACCAGATGAACAATACAAGGATAGACATGAAACTGTTCTTTTAATTCTTTCAAATAAATCATATAAAAATCACATAAATTATTCTTAAACTGACCAAAGAATTTAAGGGGGCAGCATTAAATTAAAAAATGTAGATTTTAACATCAGAAGTTACATTTCGATTTTAAATTCACTATTGTTTTATATACAGAATTGTTCTATAGTCTATACAGTATTTAACCCTTGTGTGTCAATAATAATAAAAAAGCTACTCGGAGGTCAAAAAACTGCCATAGTAATATTAAATATTAATATTATTTTCCACTTTCAATGAGTTAATTATTTTAACCAACATCAGTCCTGATCATAACTACCAAATATTCATTCAGTTTCAGGATTTTAACCCTTTAAATGCTAGTTTGTTTACATAATGCCACTGTTGTTTTTTTACACACACACACACACACTTCTCAATACACACATATAAAACACTCTGACATCCATACCAACACACCCACACAATTTTATCTGCATCATTTATTCAATTGTCCTGCAGTGCTCTATAATACAGCAAACAGAAAATAGGGGAAAAGCTTGTATTTGCTCCATAGGCTAAACATGAGAAAACTGGTGCCATCTGGTGGAAAATATTAAAAATGTCAAATTTTAAGCCAGGGCTCTGTAATGAAAGCATAATATCATAGAAATCATGATTTTATGCTTTAATGGCACTGGGATCAAATACTCGCAGTTTTAATGGGTTTCAATGGGGACATTTTTGTCCTGAAGGTCCTGAGTGTAACTATTTTGTGTACACAGTGTATTATAGATGTATTATAGGAACTGACATTGAAATATCAAAATTCCCCCAAAAATACACACCATTGGCTAAATTTATGCCATTGGCATTAACACAGCCGAAATGATCGGAAGAACTAAAATGAACAAGACAAAAATGTCCTGAAGGTCGCACAAGGATTAATGCAATTACATCAGAAGTAACAGTAATTAAATTACTGAAAAATGAAGAGTAAGAGTAATCCCTTACTTTACTTTTTCATGGAAAAAGTAATTTAATTGCCGTAATTAATTACTTAGTAATGCATTACACCCAACACTGACAATGGTATTTACATGGTACTTAAAAACAATATGGTATTGTAATGGTACATGCCCAACATGGTGAACATGTTACCAAAAAACATGGTAGTACCACGGTACTTTTCAGTTAATGCACATACTAACCATGTGGTTTGAGCCCATGCACATCCACCTGTTTGACACCTGTCAAACAGTTTGATAATGCATTGTAAAGTACAAGTACAAACACAAATGTCAATAAATAAACAACAGCAGCTCTTCATTGAACACAAACGCAGGAAGATGCGTGGGGCAATGGCCTCGTGCAACTTAATATAAAACTATCAAGCTGTCATCGCTCTTTCTCTGCTGTAAATAATTCGAGCACGCATATATGTGTTTTAATTGTGTTTAAATCGCACCTGAACTGCGGTCCGGCGGCTGCAGCAGCTGCATGTGTAAATCCATAATAATTACTGGCCGCCATCATAGAAACTTCAGCGGCAGCGCGGCTCAAGCGGTCACGTGGATGTGACGTTGGTCTGTGTGTCACGTGCCCATCACCTTCCCGCTCACGATGGCCCACCGCGGCCCGCGGACACTAGCAGTAGCATGTGCGTCCACCAAAATGTATAATAATAACAATTATTTTTGCGTGTAAACAAAAATGTGTGGGTTCTTACATAGGAGACTGCAAAAGGCATTGAAAAAATTTGATATTCAAAATACATTTAATTATTGAAACTCCGCAAACATAGAGAAAGTAATTGGAACAAATTCCATTTATAAATTATAACAAGAAAAAAAGTAGTTTTTCCTCCGTCTCTATTAACGCAATCATGCGTCCGAACAGCTTCGCTCACGGCGCGCTCACATCGCTATTTTTCAGCATTTCACGCAGAAGCGCAGAATTTTAGTAAAAAGTTTTTTTGGTTTTTTTTTAAAGCGTCTCGAAACACCTGCATTCTGTTTCATTCGTTGTGCTGCATCTAGCTTTATTAATACAAAAATGCATTCTGTCTGAACCCGCCAGGCTCCGAAGTGGGCAGCGATCCATATCCAATAATCTATATACAATAGTCTGTAAATTCAAATTCTGCTACGGTCAACTTTTTTTAAAACCCTTTTGCGACCTTCGGGACATTTTTGTCTTTTTCATTTTTGTTTTTTTGATCATTCTGGCTGTGTTAATGCCAACGGCATACATTTTGCCAAAGGTGTGTATTTTTGGGGGAATTTTGATATTTCAACCTCAGTTCCTATAATCCATCTATAATACACTGTACACAAAATAGTTACACTGCAATATTTGATCCCAGTGACATTAAAGCATAAAATCATGAATTCTATGATATTATGCTTTCATTCCGGAGCCCTGGCTTCAAATTTGACATTTTTAATATTTTCCACCAGATGGCGCCATTTTCCTCATGTTTATCCTATGGAGCAAATACATGCTTTTCCCCTATTTTCTGTTTGCTGTATTATAGAGCACTGCAGGCCAACTGAATAAATGATGCAGATAAAATTGTATGGGTGTGTTGGTATGGATGTCAGAGTGTGTTTTGTATGTGTATATTGAGAAATGTGTGTGGGTGTGTATTGAGAAGTGTGTGTGTGTGTGTGTGCATGTGTGTGTAAAAAACAACAGCGGCATTCTATAAACAAACTGGCATTTAAAGGGTTAAATTCCTGAAAATGAATGAATATTTGGTAGTTATGATCAGGACTGATGTTTGTTAAAAAATCTAAGGAAAATAATATTAAAATATAATAGTATATAATATAATATAGTTTTTTGACATGGACATTTTTGTCCTCTTAGGACCTCTGAGGAACTTTTTTAAATTGACGCACAAGGGTTAAATTATCAAAAAAGTGAGGAATCATTTAAAGATAATTACTAAATAGTACAGTAATTGAGCTTCTCAGCTGTGACGCCAAATTGTAGGCGATCCCGGTGGGCTAACACCAGATAGCACACGTAGCCAACATCTCCAAGATGTCTTAGATCTTTTCATCTTGAAAGCATCAAAATATGATGCTAAACCTGTTAAAAAGATCAGATTTACAAACAATCCAAATCATAAACATCTCAAAGACATCAGCTGAATGTCTTGACATCCAAGACAAACTTAATGACGTATTGCAGATGAGCGAAAAACATAAAAAATACGTCTTCACACATTACACACGTTATTGACATCTGGGTACGTGGGCTATCAGGGACGCTATGGGTTCCCTCAGGAATAGAGCGCAACAGTGCCCGCCCACTTTTTTCAGCCATCTTGGTTCCGAAAGTATTTTTCTCATTCATTTTTTTGCGTAGTCTTTTCATAAAATCCTCCATAAAATAGTTGTAATCCATGAAACAAACCAACAACTTTACAAACTTTGTTTTGAGGCAAAAAAAGTATTGAAAATCAGACAAAAAGACAAAGGTACAAGACTGTGTACTTATTGTCTTTCATGAGGGAACAAACTACAATCCCATGAAGCACTGCAAATGATGTCATTTAATAAAAAACAGTTAGAATATATAAAACTGTTGGTTTTAGGTTGTTGATTATGAGTATAGAAACAATATATATTTTTACATTTATTGCAAAATAATCAGATACGTACAAATAGCTTATGGGTGAAGTGAGACCGACTTGATTGCGTCATTCAAAGTGCATCATGGGAGTGGGCAGTCGCTCCTGGGCTGGTTCTTTGATTGGTGAAGCTTTCTCTGCTGGAGCATGGGTAATGTAGTTTTTTTTTTTTTTTTTTTTTAACCAGGAACGCCACTATCAAACACGATTTTTAAACAATAAAGTTGAAATAACTGATGGATTCAATGGAAGCATATACCATTGGTGAACAACCTCGGAGCTTACGGTAGGAGTTATCATTGAAAATAATTTATTTTATGGAAAAAAATGAATGAGAATTTTACTTCTGGAACTGACTGTTGCGCTCTATTTATTGGATTTTATAATGCCGTTTTTCAATTTATCAATAAAATGAGCTCTGCGATAAACATTACTTAAAGATACTTGGATGTTTTGTTTTATTAAAACATAAATGACACACAGCCAAAGCTTAAACGTGAATTTTAAAGCTTCCGTGTTTTAGAGAAGAGTTGATAAGGACTACAAATACCACAAGCATGTGAGTGCCTGACCAAATGGAAAACCATTGGAGGTATGACTGAATGTGTGTCATTTATGTTGTAGAGCAAAACGCACAATTATCTTAATAATTACTGACCTTATTTTACTCATAAATCCAAAATTGCCATTATAAAAACTCATAGAAAAAAAAACCAGAGTGAACCCATGGCTCTTCTGGGTTTTTGGACTACAACCTGAACTATATAAGTGAACATGAAGTAGTAAACTAAAATAAATATATAAAATAAATGAATGAATACAAACAGCATTTATTGTAATAAAATTAAAAAAGCAAAAGTTTGTGGGTGTTTCATCCACTCTCCCTTATTTGTACATTATTAGTGCCACCTGTGGGTCATGCTGGATACAGTTTTTCAATAGATTGTCCTATTTCAAAGGTTCTGTTGCGCTCAAGTGCAGGGGCGGTTCTAGAGGAGGGCCCCCTGGACAGAAGCCTGGCCCCCTATGATCAGCAGTTAAACTAAATTCAGTGTCGAAGTGCTGGTTTGTGAACTGGATGTCATACAGTGCTGGAGATGGATAGATAGATGAATAGATAGATAGATAGATTTTTACTATAAATCGTGATTAAAGGTTCAGTATAAAGATATGATAACAGTAGTCCATATGACTTGTGCATTATATTCCAAGCTTTTAATGATGATTTTTTCCCCTCTTTTGACCTTGACAGCAGTGGTCAATATGAACTGTTTTTGTATGGAAAAGAGCAGCGTTAGGATTCTTAAAGAAAAGATTGTGTTTTTTTTTCTTCTTTGTCTCCCCAATTTGGAATGCCCAATTCCCAATGCGCTCTAAGTCCTTGTGGTGGTGTAGTGACTTGCCTCAATCCAGGTGGTGGAGGACGAATCTCAGTTGCCTCCACGTCTGAGACCGTCAATCCGTGCATTTTATCATGTTGCTTGTTGTGCGTGTTACCGCGGAGACGTAGTGCACGTGGAGGCTCACTCTATTCTCCACGGCATCCACGCACAACTCACCACGCACCCCACCGAGAGCGAGAACCACATTATAGCGACAACGAGGAGGTTACCCCGTGTGACTCTACCCACCCTTGCAACTGGGCCAAGTGGTTGCTTAGGAAGCCTGACTGGATTCATTCAGCACGCCCTGGATTCAAACTCACGACTCCAGGTGTGGCAGTCAGCGTATTTACTTGCTGAGCTAAGTAATCCGTAGCATGCCATACTAAAAATTCCTCTACTTTTTTTCTTGCAGTAAATGATGAAGCCACAATGTCACATTTCACCCATGAGATCGCACTGTGACCTGAATAAATTCTTATATATAAAAAAACACTGAATGATTGTGCTCACCAATTATAGAGAGAATTGTGAATTTTTTTGGTTTTACTTAATTTGTATTTTTTTTTAAATTTTGCACCCAATTTTTCAAAGTAAATTTTAATGGTATAAAATTAAGTAACATGTACTAAACGTCATGACAGTACTGATTAAAATGAGGGAGTAAATGTAACTTAAAAATGTCAGTTAATACAGAAACTTTTCCTTACAATCAGATGTACATGGTACTTAAATAAACATAGTAAACTTTAAACAAACATTATTGTAACATTTCGCATTTTTAACTTTTCTTATTAGCACATGTACCACGTGACATTTCGAAGCCTACAGACATTAACAACACAAATGGTGTAACTGAACTTGCAAACAGTGAAACTATGGAAGTTCATTAATTATTAAGGCTGTAAAACACCAGCTTTGAAAATTTAGTCAAATTTACTCAAATTAGTGAATAAATATGACTAGGATTTTTACTTTAGGACTGAAACATGTCTACATTGTAAAGATAACAAACAATCATAAATAATGTTTACTTATAAGCTAGAGCATTATGTTGAATTGATTACAAATGTAGAATTTACTTAATATTTTCATGTTCACGCATAAACTAATTTATTTAATGTAGAAAGTACTTAATCTTTTTTGCTAAATTTACTTCACCACAAAATCTTTTTTTTTTTTCAGTGATGTTCCAGTCCCCCCTCTTTTACACTAAATCGATTGTAAGAAATTACAAAATGACAAAAGGGGGAAAAACATCCCTCACACTTACAAGGAAAAGAGCATCATTCCTTTAGCCAATCATGAGTGAGAATCTGAGACTGGAGCAGGTGCAGCTCTCTCCTTGCATGGAAAAGAGCCACGTCATGTGACGCTGCGAGCTGCCAACAACACAAGCAGCATCACCAGGAAAATGGAGGCAGGTCAGATTCAGAGAGACAACTGCATTCCTATAAGTGATGCTTTTTAAAACCTATAAGACAATGAGGTTTCATGAGTGCATAGAGTAAAACATTGCAGAATAAGAAACCCAGAGAAAAGCTTGTTCGTCTTACGCAGCAGGTAAGGGAGAGCATCTTTGAAAGTACGTATTTGAGTGTTTGTGTTCGCTCAAATGTTATCAGATCTGCATTGATGGAAACATATTTGGATGGTGCATTATTGTTGCACTGAACCCCACTGTAAGAAATAGACATTTGATAAAGCTTTAATCATATGAATGCTGTTGTGTTATAAATAACATGCTTTTATTTGATAGTATTTGAGGAATTCTGTGAATTTATTGTATGTTTTGCTTTATTTATGTGGTTACATTGATTGCAATGTCTTTTGAAAGTTTATTGATTTGCTGTTCTCATATGAAATGTGAGTTTCAGGTTGAAACGAAGAGCTTTGCAAGTGAAATAGCATATTTGTGACGCAGAAGCAGCTGCTGCAACCCCCAACTGCACTGACATCCCCCTCTATTTATCTGGACATCTGGGTGCTAATTAGCATATCCCAATGTGTTCCAGTCTTAAAGGAATAGTTCACCTCACAATGAAAATTCTGTCATCATTTACGCACTCTAATTTCATTCCAAACCTGCATGACTTGCTGTCTTGCACAACTGGAGATGTCAGGCAGAATGTTAGCCTCAGTCACCACTCGCTTTCATTGTATTGTTTTTTTCAGACAATGAAAGTGAATGGCGACTGATCAGGCTAACATTTCTCCTAAAATGACCTTTTATGTTCTACAGAAGAAAGAAAGTCAGATGGGTTTGGATTTGGAACAACATAAATGAGTGTGTTTACATGTACATTCTTACACCGATTATCCTTAATAAACCAATAACATTTGTGGTTATGTCAACACATTATACTGCTTTCCTTTATCAGTGTACGGTCATAAACGGCTTTAGAATAACCGATCGACGCAGGTAGATTTTTGCCCATTACCCTGATTTCGTGTTGCACGTTACCGGCATTTGTTTACCGCTTATCCAATGTGTTTATTTGTTGTAGACCTCCCGTTTTGCGGTTTGACATCAGAAGCAGAGAATAAGTCGATTATTTCAAATTTCATGTAAACAGGGTTTTCTTGCTTTGTTAGATCTTTTAAATACGCAGATTTTTGGGAGTTATCAGTGTATTGATGTTGATGTAAACAGGCTCAATTATGACCATCCTGATCTCATGACAAGTCGTATTTATTACACGAGATGGCGAAATTAATTACAATTCGTAAGACTGCCACTTAGAAAAATATGACTTTTACTCCCATAGAGAAAAATAAGCGAACCAACAAACAATTTTATGACGATTTTTCGTAAATTTAACCCCTGACCCAAACCTAAACCTAAATGATTTTAACTGCGTATGACGGAAGTTCATACGATTTTCCTAAGTTGAACTCTGAACCCAAACCCCAGCCTAAACCTAAACCTAACCATAAAGTCTAACCCCTTACCCAAACGATAAAAATAACAATGATTTTAACAGGGAAATAACTTTTGTGTACCACAGAAGAAAACATCAGGATTTGTAATGAGAAGAAGGAAGCGTATTACAAGTTATTGACATACATCAGTCATTTGTATTGCATAAATACATATCAAATGAGTAACCAAATGTCCTTTTCTTAAAATAAAAATGATGGATAAGAGGCTACCTTAAATTTGATGCCCGTAATGTATCGATTATAAATTCTGTTTGTTGATTGGTTGGTGCACATGGGAATAAAAGTCGTACCTTTCCATACGAGCCAAGTTGTATGATATCTTACGATTTCACCATCTTGTACAAATTATCACGAGTTGTCACAAGCAGTGTTGGGTTGCTGAAAAAGTAATCCATTACAGATTAGAGGTCAACCGTTAGTGGATTTTGAAGATACGATAACTAAGGTAGATAACTGATTAATCGGAAGTCATTAAGTATTGTGCAACCAAAATCCCAATAATAACCTGAAAATGAAGATCTGGTGCATAACGCCGGACTTTTTAAGCATAAACAAGCCCAAAACAAACCGCAGACTCTTATTTTGAAATGATGAAAAAACTATCTGCATCGATTTTTACGATAACTGTTCAAAATGGCAACTATCGGCACCGATTTATCGGTAAAACAGCTATATCGAACTATCTCTATAACAGATTACTAACTACTTTTCAAAAACATTAATCAGATTACTTTAAAAATTACTTTATCACAGTAGTAAGCATATTACTTATTGCTTTACTTTTAAGTTACTTTCTTAAACACTTTTCAGAGAAAAGTTTATTCGCTCAACGAATTTCAAATAATGCCTATATTTAATGTCTATATGTGCTGTCACAGAAACACAAACAGGCGTACACATGACATAAACATAATGTATTCTTTACAAATATGTGTAACCCAAGTAATGTAATTAAAAGTAATTCACTTCATTAAAAGTCAGTAACTGTTATCTGATAACAAGAATTTAAAATGTAATGTGTTCCATGTGTTTCATGTGTTCCTGTTTGACTTACAAAATAATTAGATCATAGTAACTAATTTGGCAGACGATTTATTTTTGGGTGATCTATCCCTTTAAGAGCATCTGTCACATGATCCTGTGGCATTTTAAGCTAAATTGAAATGTTTTGTTACTAGGCCACTTCCTGCAGAGGGCGATATGGAGTCTGCCTGTGCTCTGAGTGACGGGAGAACTTGTGAGTGACTTTTTTACGAAAGCTCTTCGGAACGTGTTCCTTTGTGTGTCTGCGTGTCTTGAATGAATTTCATTTACGTTCTGCTCTTCTGTCTTCTTGGCTCAGCTCCCCCAAACTCTCTCCTCATTGGTGGAGCTGGAGGGGGCGGAGCTCATCGGAAGCGACGCACACTAGTGGCCCCAGACATGAACTTGTCCCTGGACCAGAGCGAAGGTTCCATGCTCTCCGATGACTTCCTGGATACGCCAGATGATCTGGATATTAATGTGGATGATATCGAAACTCCAGATGAGACGGACTCACTGGAGTTCATCACCAATGGCAATGACCTGGAGTGGGAGGGTAAAACCTACGCTGTGCTTCATGGCGCTGGGAAGATGATTATGAAAGAAAGTTAGAATGTTCCACTCAAATCGCTGCATGTCTTTCAGATGATACACCCGTCGCCTCAGCTAAAGCGCCCCCTGCAGACAGTGATACTGACGTCGATGCTGTGGACGGGCTGGGTGTCAACGGGCGTTTGTGGAGGACAGTGATCATCGGCGAACAGGAATATCGTATCGACATGCAGGTCATACGACCCTACCTGCACGTCATATCGCATGGAGGTACCTTACGCTTTCAGACTGAGTCATTTATGCAGCTTATGTGCATCTCCACTGAGGTCTCTACTTCTCTTTTTAGGGTACTATGGCGAGGGTCTGAATGCCATCATTGTGTTCTCGGCATGTTACCTTCCTGACAGCAGCTGTCCAGATTACCATTATCTCATGGAAAACCTCTTCCTGTAAGGAAGCACCATAATCAGTCAATACTACCAGTCAAAAGTTTGGACACACTTACTCACTGTTAATGACTATGGTTTTCAACATTTTAGTATAATTATAAAGTCATCAAAAGTATTAAATAGCGGGGGGCTGGGTAGCTCAGCGAGTATTGACGCTGACTACCACCCCTGGAGTCGCGAGTTCGAATACAGGTTGTGCTGAGTGACTCCAGCCAGGTCTCCTAAGCATCCAAATTGTCCCAGTTGCTAGGGAGGGTAGAGTCACATGGGGTAACCTCCTCATGGTCACGATTAGTGGTTCTCGCTCTCAATGGGGTGTGTGGTAAGTTGTGCGTGGATCACGGAGAGTAGCATCCGCGGTGTCATGCAAACCGAGCCAAGTGATAAGATGCGCGGATTGACGGTCTCAGAAGCGGAGGCAACTGAGACTTGTCCTCCGCCACCCGGATTGAGGTGAGAAACCGCCACCATGAGGACCTACTAAGTAGTGGGAATTGGGCATTCCAAATTGGGGAGAAAAGGGGGATAAAAAAAAAAACTATTAAATAACACAAATGGAAGTATGTAGATTACACAGTGAGTGACCAAAAAATGTGAAACACATCAAAACTATCTTATATTTGAGCTTGTTTAGATTCTAGATTTGCACAGTCACATGTATGCTGGGGACACTTGTTTGCTGCAACTCAAATATTTATGCAATTTATACTTGTCTTCAAATCTAATTTCAAGCATGTAAGCAAAAGCCTTTAGATCAAAAAGTGAGCAACGTGCTAACAACAAGCTCTTTTTTAATAAACTGGCAGAAGCATCGGAAGGTCTGATGCATTTTTGCAAATCGGTTCGTTCTGAACCGCTTAAACAAACCGTTTTACAGATGAGTCAATAAGGTCCAGGGTATACTTCATTTTTCTGCATTCCAGATCAGACTGCATCCAGTCAACCGTGTTGCCTTTTAAAGTATACTCTTTTAACCATGAGCGAATGCATTCTACGTATGCGCACAACAACTGCTTTGTGATACTCTTTTAATACAGTCAACGGCAGCCACATGCGCTGACAATGCGCCCAGAAGAGGTCTGCTTAGGTGTCGAGAAAATTTTAAGTATAGGTCTCTACGGATCAATAATGGGCGTTTCACGATCTGTGGGCATTCTCAAACCACAATGGGTATTTTTCAACTATTCACTGAAAGTAGGAAATCTCAATGTAGTAATCAGTGACAGTTTCCTAACCAGGATCAGCATTCCTGAACTATCCAATGAAAGTAGGAAATCTCAGCGTAATAGGAAAATCGTGTAAAGTGGTTGAAAAACACTCGTCCCTCTTTGAAAATGGCACTGATTGGAAAACGGCAATTTTTGTTCTGCAGAGACACAAGTTTTGAAAATCTGGGCCGCATGCGGACAGCACGCGCAGACTGTGCTGATGACTAAATTTGTGTCACGCATACTGTGCGCAAAGCGATCAGAAACTCAGACAACTGAAGTATACTTTAGTCTTTACTCGCAAGTGTTGCCACAAGTCCCCGCATGGCATTTACATTTCATTTTTGCAGTAAAAATGATTATCACTTTATTTCTATGTATTTAGTAATAGCTTAGAGAATGCGTCAAGTGTTGTGTTATTATCCCAACATAATAACTAACAACTATATTGTTAAGAACTTAATCAACAGTAGTGTTCCCAATATTATTAATTATGTTAACAATATTCTTCCCATTTCACAGTTTTACTCTTTTACAAAATCATCCCTTCTTGTTGAGTCGCTTTGACTGTTGTGAATCAGTTTCGTCCGATTCATTAAAAAGGTTGGTTCAAACGGTTCAATAGAACGATTCGTTCGCAAATTGGACAACACTAAAGTGTAAGTAATAGTGATATGTTTGGTGGAAGACACTCTACTGGTGCTTTACAGACAGGCCGAACGGTTCTGAGCACGGTTAGTTAGCAGTTCCAGTAGCATATCGTCCAGTTCGGTAAGGTACAAGCCATTTACCGGCCCTGATTTCTCAGCACGGTGGTACTCAACCATACTGGCAGAACACCTACAGTATAGTGACATGGCAACTCACAATTGGTCACTTGCTCACTTTTAATCCAGTCTAATACTGATTTTGCAGCACCACGTTGAAAAAGACATCATAACAGTGCCAACGTGCCTGGATCGGTAAAAAACCGCAACAAAACTGTTCAGCCTGATGGTGGAAAAGCTCACACTGTTCCTTACATCTGTCATTCAGGTATGTGGTGAGCAGTTTGGAGATGCTGGTGGCAGAGGATTACCTCATCATCTACATAAACGGAGGAACGCCACGTAGTAAGATGCCAGGCATTAGCTGGTTGAAGAAGTGCTATCAGATGATTGACAGAAGGTATGCATTTATCCAAATGGTTTTGTAGAGGTATTTAAGCAACATTGAGATAAACCTCTACCAATCTTTATGTTCAGACTGAGGAAAAACCTGAAATCTCTGATCATCACTCACCCATCCTGGTTTATCCGGACAGTCGTTGCCATTTCCAAACCCTTCATCAGGTAAACATCATCAAGATGCTTTCGCCTTGGAAACATATATGAAAGTTTGTTATGACAAACAAACAAACAAAAAATAAGATAGATAGATTTCTAAATATACATTTTATTCTTGTGTCTGTCAACAGTGTGAAGTTCATGAATAAGATCCGTTATGTGCACAGTCTGGAAGAGCTGGAGAAGATCGTCCCGATGGAACATATTCAGATCCCAGAGTGTGTCTTACAGTAAGGAACAAGACTCTTACGTACACAAATCTTTAACCAAACCTAAAACCTGATTCTATCTTACAGGAGCGGAACATTATTTTTTTCTTTGCAGGTTTGAAGAGGAAAGAATTAAAGCTAGAAACGAGAGGTAATATACAGTATATCACTACCTATCTCAGAACCCTTAGTCAGATTATACAACTTTCTACAATGAAAAAGTGACTTGTGTTACATGAATTTGATTGTTGAAAGTCAACAATAGAATAATTTAGCCAGAATGCTATTCTTGTGTTAGAATGGAGCAGGAAAAGAAAGAGCAACAGCACCCTGAACAGCAACACAATTCAACCAATCTAGAGAGGTGAGAAGACACAAATCGCACATAATTTTGCTCCAAATGTTATGTGGTAATGCTGTCTTTTTACTCCTACAATTATAAATAAACACATCTGTCTCCAGGACAACAGCTGTTGAAGATGCTGGACACTAAGTGAACAAGCTTGGGTGATCTTGTTGGTGTTGCTCTTTAATGCTGATCCAGGAACAGCGTTCATATTCCCAACTTGTCCTTTATCATTATAAAAGAGGATACGAAACTGGTCTCAGATCAGCAACAAAGAGGAACCCTTAATCGAGAGTGGAAGGAAGAGAAGGGAAGCTGGCATCTTGAAGTCCACCAACAGATGGCACTATGCCCAGAGACACAACACTGTTCGGTAGCAGACAAACAGTGCCATTGTCATGCACTGTTCAGTTGCCCCTTTTGCAGTTGTTGACTTTTCAGTAGGCTGTTCCATGCTTTATGGTCCTAATTGGTGTCATCTTTAAAGGTGCATTCTGTAAGTTTTACCTTTATAAAAATGTACACATAAAGAAATGAATAGTGTTTTTTTGATCAGTAGCATAATTTATTTTCATGGAGTGAGTCAACTTACAGGGGGCCAACATGAAGAGGTCACATGACCAGCTGAATACTACTTATTATATCATGGTAACCCAAGTGTATCTGTCAGCGTTTCGCAAGACGACAAGGAACACCCACTTCACAACACGCCCACTCCAGATAAGGCCCCGCTTGGATCATAAAGTGATTCTATTGGCTAAAAGAACTATTAGAATCCCATGCAATCGCTGTATGATTCATGTGGTCTTAACTGTGTAAACATAACAAAGAGCAACTTTTAAATAATATGTCACATATCATATTATTAAACTAAAGTTATAAATGGTGAAATTAAACATTTCTCTGTTCCGTTTTCTCCAGTTAGCTCACAAGCTAACCGGTTAGCCTATTAGCTTTGCATACCGCTAACCTCTTCTCTTCATTTTCATCACATTTCTCCGCACTGTCGCCACCTAGTGATACGGCGTTATGATTCTATTCATAGAACATTTAAGTTGCACTATATTTAATAATTTTACAAATGTTTAACTTTTCAATCTTTGTGGTTAGGGGTAGGGATGGGGTAGGTGTAAGGTTGCTGTGGGACTCCAAATAAACACAAAAACACAGTGTATGAATGTTGCAAGACTTGAGCAATTTGCTGGTTATTTGAAAAGGGGCTTAACTAGTGGGCGTGTCTTGTAGTAGAACATAGACAGACCCTTCTTCAGTAACACCTATTATCGGATATTTTCGCTTTGGACATCGGTATATATATGAAAAATGTTTGAGTCCAAAGGAACTGCTATATATCGGCCAGCGCAACATACGAAGCAAAAAATTATGGAGTGTTCCTTTAAGAACAACCATCCTGTACTTCTCTGTGTGTATGCACCCAAATTGAATGTAACTTTATTCCATTTTGCTGATTATGATTGCCTGGTATCCTTTCTTGGATATTTATTGATTGTTTCAATCCATTTTCATCTTGTTTAATGGCCTGCTTTTGAGCTTTTGTAAATGATAAGTGCCAGTTAACTTTGTTTGGCATCAATGTATTCAGCAGTAATTTTATGTTGCCCTATGTTTGCTACGGAAATGTTTCGAAATTAAACATTATGGTATATGTATGACTATGATATTTGCAAGTATCTTGGTGAAGTGTGTAATTGTTGTGCCTCTAGCGTCACCAAACGCAATTGAAAATATAGCTGCTGGATTTGTCTGCTATTTTTGCAAAAAGATAAAAGTGCTTATTATAGCGCCACCTAAGTTCGGATGGTAGGGCGTGTGCACCTGAGTAGTGGGGGAGATTTGGGACCATCCTGCCAAATTTGGTTTCTCTAGGACTTACAGTTTTTGTTGCCCCGACACTTCTAGAGCAGAAAAGCCAAATTGGTGGAGTTTTGAAAGTAGAATTGTTGAAATTTCTTGCATCCAGAGGTATTTTTGATGAACTTATCACATACATAAACAGACACTATTTCAGTATATTTCCATCTGTTACATCAACAGACTTTACGACGGAGTGACCAGTCACACTCTCTTAGATCTAAATAAAGAATGACCCTCACTGTCATGGACAGCTAATTTGGAAATGGGAAACAATTCTACTGTCATAAATTTTACCCTTATTAGGCTACCTAAGCCCTGACATGAAGTATAGAATTAAACAAACCTTGATTTAAAGTCAATAAAATTCTAATTTAAATTGATATTTAACTTTATAATTCTCATTGAAAGACACTTAACATGCTTCAAAGACAATAATTATACATTCACACTTAATTAAACGTGGACACTATATTCTTCCCACCTGGTACAAGTACAGATCTGACATGTAAAAACAGATGATACCTCTCAAATCAACAATGCATGCAGTTTTGCCAACATGAGGAACGTGCTGCCCTGCAAGCATCCTGGAGGACTGTTGGTCTTCTGTTTGTGGGACCCTTCACCTAAATATTCTAAATATTTGTGGGTTCATTCAGGATATCCATAAAAATAAAAATAAAAACGCTGCATTTCGAAAGAACACACTTAAGCCTTTTAATTGACACACTGCCCTTGTCAGCTGGTATTAGAAAACAATGTCTTTACATAATTACATCATTGCTAATGCTATCTATATACTGACAAATTAATGCAATATGAAACTTGATTTGTTTGTTTTAATATGTTTTCAATATTTATAATTTTTAAAGAAATAGTCACATTCTTTTATCTTAAAGATAAGATTATAAGTTAATTCAAAGGAAGACTATCAGTAAATGTTTTATCTACTTATTTACAGCTTCAGTATTTTAACAACTTGCACTAATTTTTTTAATGTTTTTCCGGGAACTTTATTTAATTTCTTTGATTCATAATTACAGCGTGTTCTCCTTACGTTCTCTCCGATTGGTCGAATGGCACATTTGCCACGCCCTTTTAGTGACGTGTCGGTTTGGTTATAAACCCACATGCCCGTTTGTTCTCACAACGTCTTCCTTTAGTGACTACAGAGATAAAGTAATTTCTTTTATATATTTTAGACATTTTTTTTTTTGGCTATTCTGAATTGTAAAATTTCAAGCAACTTGATCGGATACAATGAAGTACATCATTGGAATTGGGGGGTAAGTGACATTTAAGAACTATAGAATATGAACAAAGAGTTGTAATAATAACAGTACAGCCATTTGGTTTTAATAAAAACAATTTGGGGGGGGGGGGGGGAGTAATTATATAATTTGTAATAAGTTAATATATTCATTATATTATCATTCATGGAATGTTTGATGTGTATTTTTAAAGAATCACGTGCTTTGGAACGTTTTTAAAAAATTTGAGCGGGAGATTTAAAATTGTATGCGCGTCGAACGTTCTGAATCTTTTAATGGTCACTAGCGCCTTAAATTCTTTAGTCCATTTTTACACTTGTATTTTTAATGTTTGTAATGTACATCAACATTTAATATTTCTTTTTCTGGCTGAGGTGTCATGTTTATTGTGAAATGTGATTATAAAACGTGTTTGTTCCTCACCACTATCAGCTTTAATACAAAAGTGGGAAGTGGTTCTAACGATTGTAACAACTTTAAAAGTTACTGTATTAAGTATATTTGTACATGTTGTTGTTGTTGTTATTATTAAAGTAAATTCGCAGATTAATGTATTAGACACCTGGATAACGTGTGTTGTCATAAGACAGCTCTGATGAAACCATCCCGCCATTTTTTACTTGAATGGACTCACAAATATACATGATTAATCATACAAAAAATGCTTTAAATGTGTTGCTATTAATATGTAGTCCGATTAATTTTAACATCATATTTTAATTTTATTTAAAGTGTGACTAATGGTGGTAAAACCACCCTGACGAACAGGTTAATAAAAGCTTTACCAAACTGCTGTGTGGTCCACCAGGATGACTTTTTCAAGGTGAGTTCAACTTAATTTAATTAACTATTTGTTTTACTTCAGTATTTGTGTCCTATGGCGGATACAATAACAGTCAGGGCAATAACCATTAGCATATGGAGCCATTCTTTGCATGCTCGTGTGTGTGTGTGTATGTGTGTGTGTATATATATATATATATATATATATATATATATATATATAATATGTGTATGTATGTATGTATGTATGTATGTTTATAATCTTTTAGTTATTTTTTTTAGCATTTGTTTTGCAATTGATTGATAGGTTAGTATCTAATTACATAGGCCTATACGATGCATTTTGTTAATATCGTAGCTTCTTATTTCTGTCTTCTCTTTTATTACTGCATGGCTTTCATAAACAGTAACTGCAATTTAAAAAGACTACTTTTTAATGACTCATTCTTCAAACAAAAATTCTATTATATTTGCTTGCACTTTCATTTGGCTCTTTTCATAAAAGGCTTTGATAAGGGGGGTCTGTATATACAATACGCCCCCAACAAAAACTTGAATGCTGATCTAAGATCAGTTTACTCCTGTTAAGTTGTATTGATCAGTTTATGGATAACTGATTCTAGATCAGCAGTCTGGCTCTTATATACATGACCCCAGACATAAATGATGAGTTGCTGCAGTGTTTTATTGGTCACTGTTATTTCAGTCACCGGATCAGATAGCGGTTGGAGTGGACGGCTTTAAACAGTGGGATGGTAAGAATATTTGACCGTAGGAGAATATATACCAATCAGCCACAACATTAAAACCACCTGCCTAATATTGCATATTCTCAGAATAGCATTCTTCTCACCACAGTTGTACAGAGCGGTTATCTGAGTTACCATAGACTTTGTCAGTTCGAGACTGTTGTGTGTGAAAATCCCAAGAGATCAGCAGTTACAGAAAAACTCAAACCAGCCCATCTGGCACCAACAATCATCCATGCGATTATCTAATCAGCCAATCGTGTGACGGCAGTGCAGTGTATAAAATCATGCAGATACAGGTCAGGAGCTTCAGTTAATGTTCACATCAACCATAAGAATTTGGGAAAAATATGATCTCCGTAATTTGGACCGTGGCATGATTGTTGGTGCCAGATGGGTTGGTTTGAGTATTTCTGTAACTGCTGATATCCTGGAATTTTCACGCACAAGTCTCTAGAATTTACTCCGAATGATGCCAAAAACATCCAGTGAGCGGCAGTTCTGTGGATGGAAATATCTTGTTGATGAGAGAGGTCAACAGAGAATGGCCAGACTTGTTCGAACTGACAAAGTCTACGGTAACTCAGATAACCACTCTGTACAATTGTGGTGAGAAGAATATAATCTCAGAATGCTATTCTGAGATGCGAATTGGCGCTGTTTTGGTGGCACGAGGGGGACCTACACAATATTAGGCGGGTGGTTTTCATGTTGTGGCTGATCGGTGTATGCCTTGCCTCCTTGTAACAAAGACTCAAACATTTCCCTCCCAACCTATTTTCATTCTCTCCAGTGTGATTTAATTACAATTCAACTTTCATTTTCAAATTCAGATTTCCATTGAAGTTCTTGTTCTGCTTTTGTAGTGATCACAGCTCTGGATATGGAGGCCATAGTGAACACAGTCAAGGGCTGGGTTGAGAACCCAGTGAAGTTTGCCCGCTCTCATGGCATCCAGGTGATGCCGGCCACGGAAATGGACGACACTGAGAGCCAAATGCACACACTGATTGTAGAAGGATTTCTACTGTACAACTACAAGTGAGCGGCACATTCAACATTTTGGGGCCCGACCACCATGTATGGCAAAGATTAGCTTCTGGGAATGTATGGTGTGCGCATCAGGGCACATTATGTACAGTGCAGCTCTGTCTGGGCAGGTCATGTGACGCCCTGCATTAAAGTAGATAAGGAGGCATGCTAGGCTGTTGGGGGGTGCATGGGACTGAATGTGCAGAGTATAAATGTTAAGTAATCAGGAACTGCCTTTGCACGTTCCAGATTATGTTGTTGAGAAACTAGCATTAAAGTTCTTTTAAACTGACCCCATTTTTATCTTAATGTTGACATCTTGTCTTTCCCCAAACAGGCCTTTGGTGGATTTCTTTGACAAATCTTATTACATAACTATCCCATACGAGGAGTGCAAGAGGAGGAGAAGGTGTGTTTAAAACTGCAAACATGCATCAATAAAGCTAAAAATGGGAAACCAGAACAAATATGTTTATATTTGGTTCTTTCAGTACGAGGCAGTACACTGTTCCCGACCCACCGGGGCTCTTCGATGGTCACGTGTGGCCCATGTACCTGAAACACAGACTTGAGATGGAGAACTGCGGTTTGCCAATTGGTATGTTACAAGTCCTTCTGGTTGTTGGTGTTTAACGAAAATGCGCAGTGTTTCAGATAGGTATTCATTTTGTGTCTTAATTTCTCAGAATACCTGAACGGGTTGAAATCAAAAGATGAAATCTACAATCAGGTCTATGAAGATGTCCACAACACACTCCTGAATCGTTTATAGGTGAGTAAAGGTTCAGAAGTCTTAGAATAATTATGCACTTTTATTTAATAATAAAATGGTTTGTTTAATAGAATTTGCGTTCTTGTCTTTCAGCAGGAGCAGGCTGCCTCCAAGTGTCCATGTACATAATTGTAAATACGAATCTTTGAGGCCTTTTTTTACTTGTAATTGTTTTGTAAATAGTATGATGAAATTGTAATTTAAGTCCTTGTGGAGGAACTTTTTAGTGCTGTTTTATGGACTGCGTCCAGATTTTAAGTTTATTCCTTTTGTGACCCTTTCAAAGCACTCCTTTGTGAAGTCATCTTGGAAACGGTGTTTACCACAAAAAAACGAAGGAATTTCCAGAGTTTGTTTCTACTTGTACCAATAAATATGTGCTTTGACTTCTTTACATTTGTCAGTCATGATTCGTCACACTGCTCTCAATTATGGTTTCTTTTACATGCATAATGGCCATATGTCTTCATGTTTTTACTTTACTGTATGATGTGGATTAATTTAAAGACCGTGGCACATTTTCCAAGCATGATTTCTGTTGTATTATACATTTCAACTCTGGTTGTCAACCTCTTCTGGCTGAGATGCACTCCACCCAGAATGTTGGCCAACCCAAGAAGCCTCTATTAAGAAAATGCTAGATGCTTTTTAAAACACCGTACAATTTAGAAACGTTACATTGTGATATTACTTAATGTACTTTGCTATGTTCTGGATTCATCACAACACTGTTTTGTCCAGCAGACCAATATTCAAAGTTTCAATGATGGAAAAAAATTTAATAAAGAGAATATTTGTTTTATACATAAATATGACGTGGGAAAATCTAGAACAATTTACTTGCATATACATTTTTTTAAAAGGATTTTCCATTAATAGACCCATGGTTGAAAGCCTGAATTTAACTGAACACAGTAGGCGTTTAATGGTTTACGCCCATTAACTGTTATGAATGCAGGCACTAAAGCCAAATTAAGGTCTTAATATCCTGCAATAAATAGGCAAAAGAAATATTAATAGTGACAAGGTGTTCATTCCTATAATAGTGCCAATCACTACCATGTCCATGGATTTCATGATAAATAACCTGACAAATATTGTCCCTGGAGATATATATAGATTTTTTTCCTCTCCTTAATTAGTTTTCATGAACACGGAGGGTTAGTTTATTTTTGTAAATACACATGGTTATCCCTGTAATCAAATAATAATCTTTTCCACTCCAACACAAGTTTCAGTTCTACTTTTATTGTGTGTAGCAAAGCCTACTGAAATTCAACCTGCCTGAAAACAAACACTCTAGACTTTTTCCTGAATAAACCTTAAACTCTTTTTTTTTTTTAAACTTGGCATTGAATGTGCCTATATGCTTTTCAATGGTGCTTCTCATCTAACAAATGCCTATACACTGACTTCAGATACTTGTGTTATGAAATAAGTGTTAGGGGAAAGCTAAGACGGGAACGGTTGTGCGTCATTGGTAGATTGGAATGGTTTGCACACAGGTAGTGGGCAATTATTTCGGGCAGATTTTCTCAATAATGGCCTGTGTCCTCTAAATGGGCAAATCCTGTTTGACAATATGTGTCTCTCTCTTAAAGGAATAGTTCTGCCATTATTTACTTGTTCCAAACCTGTCTCTTAAAAAGTACAAAAAAGCACTATAAAAGTAGACCATACCCAGATAGTACACGTACATCTCTGAGATGTCTGTTTTAGATCTTTTCATCTGGAAAGCATTACAATCTAACTGACATCTGCTAAACATCTCAGAAAGATCAGATTTACAATCATACTGAATCATAAACATCTCAAAGACATCCGAGAGGAAGCGTCTTGTAGATGTATTGCGGATGAGCAAACCATGTAAAAAAATACGTCTTCCAGATGTAAACACACACATCAAATCGTCTGGATGATGTACGTGTGCTATCAAGGATTCCATACGTTTAAGCCAATAACTTAGTGTGAGAAACAGACCAACATTTATGTTATCGGCCGAACGCCTCACCTCCACCTTAGCTCTCAAATCTTTTTCGCACTTTTTGTTTTTCATTTCAAATTACTGTATGTGATCAGCATAATAATTTGAGTGAAAAGTTTAATCGATAAAGCATGAATGTTTCTTAGACATCACCCAGACGTCTATCTGATGTGTGTTTTGACATCTGCAAGACTTATTTTTACATTGTTTGCTCATCTGCAGTACATCAAGACGTGTGTCAATAAGACATTCAGCAGATGTATTTGAGATGTTTATGATTTAGAATGTTGGTAAATCTGATCTTTTTAAGGTGTTTAGCAGATGTGAATTAGATTGTGACGCTTTCCAGATGAAAAGATCTAAAACAGACGTCTCGGAGACGTATGTGTGCTATCTGGGTAGGCTAATGTATTTCATGATATATAGTTGAACAGATAAATGATTACTATAGATTTAATATATATATATATATATATATATTTGAATATGAACTTTCAAATATAAAGTATAGAAGTGTTGCAATTTCACTCCAGTCCACTAGATGCTCAAACCTCCTAAGGTCCTATAGGTTCCCATCCTATGAAGAACATACAGGAAAAGTGCTGGCAGCTTTTCATTCACAGCAGTAGCAGATCTTTTCTCTTCATAAAGCATCATGGCATGTGCTGATCATATATATTCGTGCATAAAGCTGCTGCTGGTGTGCATGCTGCTGACCGCGGCCCACGCCACTGCTGACAGAACCAAAACACTGGACTTCGATGTCAAACCAGGAGGAGTTGTGCACACTTTCTCTGCCAAAATTGTGAGTAAAGCTTACAAATGTTTTAGAAACATACTCTTGTACATTTCTGCGTGCTTTATGAGTCTAAATGAAAATATTTATTTGGAGTAAAACGCGTCATGCGCCCTCTAGCGGCTGGGATTTGCGTTTTAAAGGAATAGTTCCGCCAAAAAATGTAATTTTGCCATCATTGCCACTTTCTTTCTTTCTGCTGTGTGACACAAAAGGAGACGTTATGTTCCCTTTGTTAGGGACTGACAGCCTCAGTCAGCACTCATTTTTATTTGAATGGACAAAAATGCAAAGAAAGTGAAAAGTGAATGAGGTTAACTGATAGTGGATTTTGCCGATACCGATAAAATTATGATTAAGATGGTAGGAAAGGCCGATAGTTTCTTTTTATTGATTTGAAGTATAAAAAAAAATGTCTTGTTCTTTCCTTACTATGACGGACACAGACAAAGATGCAGTTTATTGTTCAATCAAAATCCCAAACATAACCAGAAAATTTGGTGCATAGCGTGGGACTTTAATTATAAACGAGCCTGAAACACAACGGGGACTCTTATTTTGAAATTATGAAAAAACTACCGGCATCTATCGGCATAGATTTTTTGCTGATAACTAATTAATAATTAATCGGTAAAACCGATGTATCGGTCTACCTCTAGTCAGTGGTAATGACAGTAGCGAACAATACCAATTAAGTGTATTATTGAAGTGACAATAACTGTAGTGTCTCTGGTATTTCAGTGGGAACTCTGGTCATTCACACTTACTGTAGCCTAAGAGTTTCCACTACAACAATTCACCATGCTAATCGTAGTTTTTATTAAGATACCATAGTATCAATCTACTGTAAAACCTTGATAACTTAATTTGGTATCTCTTTAAAACAGTTTTAATACATTTTCAGGGTCATTTTGTTGAAAAGTAGTGGCTAATACCAAGCCAGCAGAGATTACCAAATGATTTTAGTGGGAACTACCTAGAAAGCACACTATGAACTTTATTCAAGAGATCTTTGTTCAAGAGCCTTTCATCTGTTCAGGGCATGCTGAGTGACTCCAATCAGGCTTCCTAAGCAACCAGTTGGCCCGGTTGCTAGGGTGGGTAGAGTCACGTTAGGTTAACCTCCTCGTGGTCGCTATAATGTGGTTCTCGCTCTCGGTGGGGTGCGTGGTGAGTTGTGCGTGGATGCCACGGAGGATAGCATGAAGCCTCCACATGCGCTAGGTCTCCGCGGTAACGCGCTCAACAAGCCACATGATAAGATGCACGGAATGACCGTCTCAGATGCGGAGGCAACTGAGATTGAGGCAAGTCACTACGCCACCACGAGGACCTTGAGCACATTGGGAATTGGGCATTCCAAACTGGGGAGAAAAATCCCCACCCAAAAAATGTGTAAAGCATCACATTTGAATTTTCATCTGCTAAACATCTTAAAAAGATCAGATTTACAAACATTCTAAATCATAAATATCTCAAAGACATCTGCTGAATGTCTTCATGAGACATCTGAGAGGAAACATCTTATAGACGTATTGCAGATGAGCTGTCAACCAAAAAGAATACGTCTCCCAGTTGTAAAAACACATCAAATTGATGTCTAGGTGATGTACCTGTGTTATCAGGGGTTTAATTTAGAGTCTCACCTTCAATATATTAGTGGCATAACATCCTCAACAAGTTTACTGTGTTCTTTCTTGTTTTAGAAAGAGTATGAATGCACTTTTACATACGCATCTCAAGGAGGAACCAATGAGGTAAGACCTATTTCTTGTGTTTATAAATATGTTTTTGTGTAAGGCCAATTTTTATGTGTATATACAGTGCTGTGAAAAAGTATTTGCCCCCATCCTGATTACTTGTTTTTGTGTATATCTCATACTAAATTGTTTCAAAAATTCAAACAAAATCTAACATACAACAAAGGTAATCTGTGTAAAAACAAAATACAGTTTTTAAATGCTGATGTTATTTATTGAAGCAAAAATGTTATCCAATACCAACTGGGCCTGTGTGAAAAATTATTTGCTTGCTTAGTTACTAAATCCCCAAATCAATGAAACTGCATTCATAATGGGGTTCAGCTGGACTAGACACACCCAGACCTGATTACTGCCAGCCCTGTTCAATCAAATCAACTCCTAAATAGAAATTTTTCAGCAGCATGAAGTTGGCTAAAAGGTCTCATCCAGTAGCACATTTGCCAAGGTGGAAAGAAATTCCAGAATTGATGAGGAAAAAGGTGATTGAAATACATCTGTCTGGGAAGAGTTACAAAGCTATTTCAAAGGCTCTGGGACTCAAAAAAATCACAGTGAGAGCAATTATCTTCAAATGGAGAAAACTTGGCACAGTAGTGAACCTTCCCAGAAGTGGCTGACCTTACAAAATTCCTCCAAGATCACAGCGGCAACTCATCCAGGAAGTCACAAAAAAGCCAAGGACAACATCCAAGGAACTGCAGACCTCTCTCGCATCAATAAAGGTCACTGTTCATGACTCCACTATCAGAAAGACACTGGCCAAAAATGCCATCCATGGAAGTGTGGCGAGGCGAAAGCCACTGCTATCCCAGTTTTTGCCAAAACACACCTTGATGATCCTCAAACCTTTGGGAGAATGTTCTGTGGACTGATGAGTCGAAAGTGGAACTGTTTGGAAGACAGGTGTCCCGTTACATCTGGCGTAAATCAAACACAGAATTCCAGAAAAAGAACACCATGGTCAGTGTGATGGTGTGGGGATGCTTTGCTGCTTCAGGGCGACGTGCAATAATTGAGGAAAACATGAATTCTGCTCTCTACCAGAAAATCCTAAAGGAGAACATCCGGTCATCAGTCCGTGAGTTGAAGTTCAAGCGCAACTGGATTATGCAGCAAGACAATGATCCAAAGCATAGGAGTAAGTCCACCTCTGAAAGGCTCAAAAGAAGAAAAATTAAAGTGTTGGAGTGGCCTAGTCAAAGTCCTGACTTGAACCCGATAGAGATGTTGTGGCAGGAATTTAAATGGGCAGTTCATGTTCGAAAACCCTCCAATGTGTCTGAACTAAAGCAGTTCTGCAAAGAAGAGTGGGACAAAATTCCCCCACAACGTTGTGAAAGACTGATCTCCAGTTATCTGAAGCGTTTGGTTGCAGTTGTTGCTGCTAAATGTGGCACAACCAGCCATTAAGTTTAAGGGGGCAGTTAGTTTTTCACACGGGTGATATAGGTGTTGGATTACTTTTTTGCTTCAATAAAAAAAATATCTATTTGAAAACTGTATTTTGTGTTTTCTCAGGTTGCCTTTGTTTTATGTTATATCTCGTTTGAAGATCTAAAACAATTTAGTATGAAAAATGCACAAAAACAGAAGAAATCAGGAAGGGGGCAAATACTATTTAACAGCACTGTATATGGTATAGAGTTCAACACACCTGCTGCATACAGTTGTCAAATTATAAATACCCCACACCATCAAAAATTGTCAGAATTTATTTAGTAAGTGTACTAATGCTAGTTATTAGATGAGGTCAATTGTATTACAAATTAACTACTATTCAGCAGCCTTTATTATTCCACATGCTGAGGCATGGGATATGCAATATACATTAAGATTTTAAAAGTAAATAAAACGTTGCCATTTGAGGCCTGCAGCTTTGTAGCTGCAAGCACTTTAAAAAAACGTCACGCCACCACTAACGACATGGCTTTTGTGGCCATTACGTGATGTCGTAAAATCTCCCGATTTCACAGAATTGCCCATAAACTCTAAAAGAACAGTTTCAGACTTCAGTGTGTATGCCTTTGTGTTTCCTTCCCTGTAGCAATGGCAAATGAGTGTTGGACTAAGTGATGATGACATGCTGTTTTCCTGTTCAGTATGGAGGTATGGTTAATAATACTCCAATATTGTTTAAAAAAAGTTTTTTTCTATTCAGATTTTTTTTTACATTTGTAGTGGCATGGCAAATGTAAAAATATTTAGGGTGGCACAAAATAATTTGACAATAAATATTAAACTTTTTGCGTTGTTCTTCCTGACTTAGTAACAAATCAGTCGAACTGTTTGACGAAGGCATGGTGGCATTTACCACGGTGAAATTTTGCGGGTGAAACAGTCATCTCAATCGTTTGTGGATTTCACGCGATGGACTTGTAGTAGCGAATCATTTCCCTTGCGGATTTCACATGGCGTTCAATTGAACCTTCGCTAAGCTCCGCCCCCCTTGGTTGCGGTTGCTCGCTCTGACAAACTCTGCAGAACTCCCCATTGGAATGAATGGGAGATTGCCATGAACGAAACGTTTTTTGGCAAAGTATTCTTATAAACTAAATGGATAATATTTGTACATGGGCTGGAATGAAGAGTGACATTGTAATACTTATTTATCTGAAGTTTTTTGTAAAAGAAACTGTTAAATTACACAGTATTGTGATTGAAAACTGTGGAGATTGAATTGGGATCAAGGCAAACGATTATTAGTCACTTGAAAAGAGAAAAACTTCATTTAATATCGCTTACACATCTAATAACATTAGCGTAAGTGAACAGAGCTGTTTATAACTTCTCATAACACACTCATTTTGATGCTGTGAACTGTTTATTTACTATCACTTTTACTATGACATGAATCAATTCATAAATGAATGAACGTTCAGTTATTAGCTTTCATTTACCTTGGGAGGAAATTGCAGGTGTCGTTGCAGATGTTATATGTTAATTTGGGAATGAGGGCTGACACAGTTTAATCCATAACATGCTCTTCTCCAGATTTATTTAAAGATTTTTTTTGTATTTATTTTTAAAAGAAAGAAAAACCATGCGGTTTTCCTCTGGGTAACTTGTGTCACTATTACACATGACCCGACAACAACGTGTGTTACATTATTTGGATTAGTTTGATAAAATCCCGCTTAAAACTACTCAAACACACATTACTCCCATAGGCTCTCATTGGAAAATAGCAAAACACGTGTCAGAGTAATGGCAGCAGGTCAACAGTTGCTAAGACAGGATTGGTCAGAAGCGCTTTTAAGGCGTGGCTTGGTGAAGGGTCAGTAATGTCGAACTTTGACTGGCGAATTCGCCACATTAACCAATAGGAAGTTGCTTAGTTTGGCAGTGACCTCTTTGTGGTCAGTGCTTCGTACACAACTACACTATATATTTACAATGGAAAGGATATTATTTTAGCAGTGAGTTTTTAACTTCACTATGACAGCATTAAAAAGGCTGCTTGACAATTAGTTTGGTCCTGTTTTCACACATGCTCAACATCCGCCCACAACTTCTTCGCCCTGGAATTTCGTTGTACATGTGACCATGACTTTAGACTGAATTGAACACAAATCAATGACCTGATTCGGCCAGTACCCCCGTGGACAGAAAAGTTAATTGAATTGTGGTTGTCTATGTTTTCAAACATTATTGTATAATTTGAGATGAAAGAGGGAATTGTATTGATTTTGTCTCTCATTTTCATGAAAGGCCCCAAGGGAAGTCTTACTTGTTTTTCACCCAGTTCAAAGCCGAAATAAAAGGAGCCAAAATTGAGTACACTACCGCATATGTAAGTATCACATTAACTCCATAACATAATTTCTTACTACCCATCATAGAGTATGACTCAAAATGAAGAAATATGCTTTTAACGTGATGATGCATCTGACAGAGTGATAATATTAAGAAGATAACCTTTTTTATTTTTTTTATTTAGTACATAAAAAGAATCGGCACAGATTTTTGACGAGCATGTTCAAGATTTTGCTCCAAATAAGACTTCGACGTTTGCCTTTGACATGTAACTTTAATTCAGACTCCTAAAGCTTGTCGACTCTTAGATCAAAAGCAGTCAGCTCTTTTTGTACAGGTGTTGCAAATCAAGTCTTCACAAAAACATCTTTATCTTCAGCTGGTGGCCTTGTCCCCTGTGTAAATAGCAAAAGTTCAAAAGCTTGTTTGAAACAAGCACTCCATAGGCTCATGTCTTTCTTCGCGCTTTCTCAGACGGGATCTCTTTGTTATTCAGCCCACACCTCGCAGCTTCTTCATTAGTGTCTGGTGTCACTCATCCCTCTCTCTCTCTCTCAGTCCCAGACAGACGTGGGTGGACAGAGGGATGTTGCTTTGAAAGAAGAAGAGTACATTGTGTCAGAGTCCACAGGTAACTGTAACATTCACAAATAATTAATCAGCTAATCGTACTTAAATCAAAAATGTTTTATTTTAAATGATCACAAATGACTTAAACCCTCCTCCCCCTCCCCCCCCCAAGAAACTGCTGGCACACGCCTCCCGGTCCGACAAATTGACACATGCAATCTTTATTCTGTGTTCCAGTGACCCACAGAGATGAAAAATTCCGTTCCGAGCTCTCAAAGCTCACTGTCATTGGTCGGACACGCCATGATGAACTTTGATTGGCTGACCCTTGAAAGGATTGTCCAATCCTCTGATTGGCTGACCCTTGAAAGGATTTTCCAATCGCACAAGGACATTGGCCGTTTGACAGCTATTGAAGCTCTGCCACTTAACTGTTCATAAGTCAAGTGAAGGAAATTAAGCAACATGAAGTGTCGGAAGACGGCACTTCCTGCGACAAATAGCACAGAGATTTTTCATGAAGCTTCTATAGAGACCTTTGGGTGAATGACCAAGTACTGGATTGATCATATGACAGAGGTAGGCAAAAAAGTCTATTACTGAAGATGAATAAAGGGAAAATATCAGTAAAAAAAAAAAGATATCCAAGTTTATTCCTATTTTCCAATAAGGAAGTGAGGTAATATGAAGGCTTCTTATTGAAATAATGTTAGAGGTAAGCTCAGAACAGTAGTTCGATTTCTCTTCCTGGCAGGATTTATGGGCTTAGGGTTATCATCCTAATTTTGGCTTTATCAAGAAATCAGATACTTACTTTCTGGCCTTATGCTGGTGTTTTTGCACACTTGTAGAGAATTCCAACAAAATCTCTGGGGTATGCCAGAATCCTTTCCGATCATTTCTGTGGTGGAGGAAAAGTCAGAAAGTTACTGGATTTTCTTTTTCCAATTGTGCTTTATCCGGATAACTGATGTACTGAGATTTTAATAAATCTGTTGTCAGAACAATGGTTTCTGTCCTTCTTCACATTTGCTATAATGAAAGAAACTATGTTGAAATCAAATGACTTTTTTTGTATTCATACAAGCACTACACTTTTATTGGTAGCTGAAAGCATTGTACAAATAGCCAAAGTATTTAATAAAACGTTAGCCCTTTGATGGACTGGCCACATGTACAGGGTGTTTCCCTGCCTTCGGCCCGAGACAGCTGGGATAGGGTCCAGAACAACCTGCGACTCTCATAGGATGAACGGCTATAGAAGATGGATGGATGGATTTAATAAATGAACATGCAAGGTGCAGGGGATATGTATATCTTTGTGAATGGCAAAATTTTGTTAAAATTCTGTAGCATCTGTGTGGGCCTGCAAACATATGTACAGTATTTACACGAGCCTTTGGCATTGCTCCAGATAAATTCAAAAAAAGTTCTACAGTTTAAAAGATTACCAACCATGGCTGCTTCTACGATATTGATTAATTCTAATTTTTTTGCAATTCTACAAATGAGCTAGCTTTGTGATCCAAAGGAATTATATTTTACACCCTTAACCGATTCTGTGGCATTCAACCATTCAAAATTAAATTCATGCAGAAAATATTTTCTCCAGTGCTTCACCTTCAAAGAGTTTGCAATGAGGTATACATACTGCTGTGAGAGTACCCTGCAATTTTCCATTTAGTGTTGCTGTACCTGTTAAGATATGCTTATGTTTGGATTGTAAATGTGATCACTAGCATTTTGATTTCAATAAAATATCCTCAGTAAGGGTGAATCTGAGACTGATAATTTATATTGTCAAGGCAACACAAGACAAGACTAGACTATGGCTGAAGGGTTAGGAAATGCAATAAAAAAAATAATCCTTTCACAGATGGGGGTTGTTGTGAGATCAGGGGCACCGGAATTGTGATTGTATCCCACTCCAGATGTCATCCAAGGCTAGAAAATAATCTCCCGCTCCCTTCAGCTTGCCTCTGACAAACAGTATTTCTAAGTGGTTAACAATCAGCTGAACCATATCGCTATACAGATTTATTAGTACATGATGTTTCTGTGTCTTTATAGACCATAAGAGAAAAGGTATTACATGCTTCAACTGCAGTCTGAGAGACTTAATAGAGAATACATTTTTCTGGTCTCTAGACCAAACTTACCATAAAGGTGCTAGTCACACCATATATGGCCTTCTTTCAAAGATGGTGCTTAATGTTCCACTCTGTGCCCTTAAGCCACTGTCCGCTCAAACAATAGTCGAGAGCAGTCTCCGTCTAAAAGGGTAAGGTGGCGTTTTCTGAACTTTGTCTTTTGCTTTAGGATTCACTCTTCCGACTGTGCTGGCGTAGGGGTAAGGAGGTGGTTTCCTGCCCCTGTGTCCTGTCGTAGTCCCTGATTCATGTCTTTGGGAAGCGGCCACCTCCTGAGGTGATTTCAGTCTTTGTTTTGCATCACAAAGCCCTTGATCTTTAATGGGGTATGCTGGTGGGGCTACAGGTAGGGTGCTTGTGCATGAAAGATGGGCTTTGGTTGATGAACAAAGTTTCTTTTTGCCCTCTACACTGAAGGGTGGCTTGTCAGAGTGGACCCCATGAGAGAACGCCTCCCTGTTGATTTCATGTCTTGATGACTCCAATTCACGTATGCTCGTGTCTACCCTACTCGAGTGGCATCTCCATAAAGAGTCCCCTGGTACATCTTCACCCATATCAATGTCGGCGGTCAACACGTCTATCTGCTTGACCACCTAAATTCCAACGGGAAAACAAAGCTTGTATACTAAGTGCAAATGCCCTTTCTAGTTGCTAGAAACATAGGATACTACATATGCCCAAGTGTCTAAAAGGCACCATCAGGGCATGAGTGCAGACAAGCTAGTTTACAAGAGTATGAAACCACAGCAGAAAGCTATAAGCGGGCAGCTGCTCTTCCATCCAGCTGCTCCCTGTCTCAGCTAAGACAACATTCCTCTTCAACATGGAATACATTTGCTAAATGGAGCAGATCAGGCCAATCCTCTTTGCATTAAAATTACACTATCCCCTTGTGGTGGTCGAATTGCCCTGTGTACAATAAATAAAGTGCTCTGTAAACAGTAGTCTTGATATGAAGACAAATACAACTACATCCAAAATGTAAAGTCCATGTGTTATCTGAAGTATGAACATTCAGAGTATCCAGCAGTTGATGGATAGTTAACAGTTTTAACAGTATAAAAGTATTTACCTAAACAGAACATTTAAACTGCACCCTTTGTTTAACTCATTATGAGAAACATCTGCTAATCTCCCACAGAGTATTTCACAATCCAAAGTAATGAAGAAACCTTTTACCTCCCTCATTTCCAGATGTATCTCTTTCAAGTCATGTAGAACCTCCTCGAGATTCACCACGACTCTTTGAAGCTGGTCCTGAATTGCTCTTTGGGTCTTGTTAGAACTCAAAGTCCCACTTTCTGGTCCACTGAGATCCCCTTGGGCAACTTTCGTTTGGTGGTTAGTATCGAGTTTGTTGACATCTTTGGTAGAAAGCATAACTTCATGTGTCAGACTGGATCCGTTCAAGTCTTGCGATCTATGTCCCAAGGATCTACTTAAAGTTCCCTGTCCATTAGGAGTGCAATGTCCATAATTAAAGTTTGAACTATCAGCACCAATGCAGTCTTCACAGGGTTCCATCCAGACTGAAGCATGCCGCTTCTTAAGAAGGGCCCCTCTCACAGAGCCTGATCGTTGCCCCGCCACACAAACAGGCACTCCACAGTTTCCATGACCCCTGAACTGTGTTGACGAGTTCAGATCACAATCCCTCAAGGAGAGGTGTGGCTCGGTCTGGTGTTTGTGGACCACAAGGCTGCATTCTCTCAAGATGGAGTTCACAGAGACACTGTTATGTTGCTGCACTCTGGTTAACTCTGCATTACCGCTCTGGCCAACCACGTCTAGTCCTTCATGAACACCCTGGTTGGCCAGATGTTGCTTAGAAGTGTGCTTGCATCCACTGCAGGAGATATTTGCTTGCTTTGGTCCACAGGTGTTACATACGTGGTCCCCACTCCCAAAATAGGCAAGCAGGTCAGCTTTAGGTCTTGGCAGATGTTGACCCATATCCCTCTGAGCATGTAATCCATTTCGTAGTTGAAACTGGGTTGGTGTGGCTGGTCCTTTAGTCTCTGGGAACATACTGTGGCCTCATGAGGAGACTCATGAGTGTCCAGTCCTTTTCATCACCAGGAGATATTTTTTTGCATCTGCTCTACCCTCAAACTTCCTTTTAAATGTTTCTTTCCTCTGACCCCCACCCTGTCGTTCCTCGTTTCCTCCCCGTGCTTGTTCCTGATGTTATCCTGGTATGTTTTTTCTTCTGCAGGACTCTTACCCTCTTTCTCTCTCGCTCTGACTTTACTCTTGTTGGTGGAGGGCCTTTGTTTTCCCACAAACTCCCTGCATTTCTGTTCCACTGGCTTTTGCACGCTTCCTGCCTTTGACGCCCTCCCTCCCTGTCCCCTATCTCAAGCTTTCGCTTCCTCACTCGCACTGCGCTGCCTCCTTTTCTGGCTCATTCTTCCTCCCACTCCCTCACAAGGCTTTTCCTCTCTCTCTCTCTCTCTCTCTCTCTCTCATTTACCTACTTGCTGGATCTTGTTGTACTTCAATCAGGGATGTGGTAGGGGAGTTTTATCTAGTGCTGTCTCCATGTATGCTCTCTGTCTCAGGACTGAACTGATTACTCTTGTTCTGCCTCAGTACGCTACAATTACATCGGGGATTTCATTGCGGGATGCAGGGGCAGGCAGACTCCCCCCCTAGTGCTTTATGGGGCAGCACAGGAAGTGCTAATCCCTTAAAACGCATGAAGATGTGACTTTAAAATTAATACTCTGACACTCCGCAGCATGGAAATATCCCTTCATATCTTTCCATAATTATGCTTTGTATACATAGAATATAAAGTTATATCTATACAAAATATTTGATCATTTATCAATACAAATATTTTAATTCTACATAAGGAAATTTTCAACAGCATCTTCAAAGTTTCAGTAACTGCAAAATTTACAAAACAATTAAGAATATAAAGAGATTGCACCCCAAAAATGATCTGTTGGAAGTCCTTTAAAAAACGTGAGCCACCCAAAACTCACTGTATATATTTCACACTGTTGTTAAGTATTTCTATATGGTGCGGTTTCACAGTCCTTTTCAGTTTACAGTTGTGCTCAAAAGTTTGCATACCCTGGCAGAAATTGTGACATTTTGGCATTGATTTTGAAAATATGACTGATCATGCAAAAAAACAGTCTTTTATTTAAGGATAGTGATCATATGAAGCCATTTATTATCACATAGTTGTTTGGCTCCTTTTTAAATCATAATGATAACAGAAATCACCCAAATGGCCCTGATCAAAAGGATCACCACACTGTCTTTTTCCAGAGCAGCCTGTATTTCTCCTGAAGTTACCTTTTGGGTATTTCTTTGTATCCTGAACAATTCTTCTGTCAGTTGTGGCTGAAATCTTTCTTGGTCCACCTGACCTTGGCTTGGTATCAAGAGATCCCTCAAATTTTCCACTCCTTAATAAGTGATTGAACAGTACTGACTGGCATTTTCAAGGCTTTGGATATCTTTTTATATCCTTTTCCATCTTTATAAAGTTCCATTACCTTGTTACGCAGGTCTTTTGACAGTTCTTTTCTGCTCCCCATGGCTCAGTATCTAGCCTGCTCAGTGCATCCACGTGAGAGCTAACAAACTCATTGACTATTTATACACAGGCAGTAATCGCAATTTAAAAAGCCACAGGTGTGGGAAATTAACCTTTAATTGCCATTTAAACCTGTGTGTGTCACCTTGTGCGTCTGTAACAAGGCCAAACATTCAAGGGTATGTAAACTTTTGATCAGGGCCATTTGGGTGATTTCTGTTATCATTATGATTTAAAAAGGAGCCAAACAACTATGTGATAATAAATGGCTTCATATGATCACTATCCTTAAATAAAAGACAGTTTATTTGCATGATCAGTCATATTTTCAAAATCAATGCCAAAATGTCACAATTTCTGCCAGGGTATGCAAATTTTTGAGCACAACTGTATATTCAACAAACCCATGATTGAAAGGTAACATAAAATTTTACCATTGAAGTTCTCAGCAGCTTTTGGTTTCACTTCTTGGTTTCTCATTTCCACATACGTACACTGACCGATTACTCTCAGAAAGGTCAAAATTTTACCCTCTTACCTTATTAGAGCAACAAAGACAGTCTTTAATTCAAGTCAAACCAAACCAACTACATACAATACAGAAACTATTACATCAAGCTGATGGTTTTATCCAAATTATCTGGGAATCAAACAACGTGACCTTAAAGGGATAGCTCACCCAAAAATAAAAATTCTGTCATCATTTACTAACATCATTTTTAAGGTGTTGCAAACCCAACAATGAGATTGAATGGTGACTGAGGCTAACATTCTGCCTAACCTGTCCTTTTGTATTCCACAGATTAAAGAGAGTCATACAGAATTTATATATATATATATTTTTTTTTTGAAAAGTTGCTGTTGTAAATGTTACTGATAAAGAATTTGAAAGTTGCCACAGGAGCACTTTATTATCCACGCGGCTCCTGGAAAGCTAACGGCCCCGAGCGTTGGTCAGAGGGCCTTCTGTTTGACTCGAGACATCACTGCAGCGGCGGTAAACCTGGCGCTTTGAGCAGTCACTCTTTTGCTGAGTGTGAGCCATAAATAGCAAGAAAACGCTCGCACACAGCAGCTCATTTGAAATTCAGTTTGGACAAGTGAGTGCTGTTACCTGTCAAGACTGCAGACACTACATAACACTAACGGCCTTGCAGACCCCATCATGGCAGCTGCAGTGTTAAAACTCACATTTACATGACAGCTACAACATTGTTGTTTTTGTGTTTCGGTTCTACAGTTTCGGTTTTACAAAGACACAGGTTACATAAGCTTCTGGTACCTGATTTTAACTTTCTATAAATGGGATTCTTTTTTTGTCTGGTGGTCAGAAGGTAATTCTACACCTCTGGCAGTTGTTACCAAGACAACCGAAGGGTAACCAAGAAGGCAACCATGCATGTTTCAGGTTAGGTGTGTAGGGACATAGCGGTTATTGGGTCCAACGTGATGTCATCGCTAGCAATTAATAACTCAGGAATTCCACTACCAATAAATTAAATCGGCATAAACAAGGTTATAAATCCCATCCAACAGGGCCTGTAATATAACCTTGAGAGACGTACAGAATATCAATGAATTATATATAATCTCGTATTTTAAGGATTGCTTTACTTTTTGCGTTTGCTTTTAACTGAAAACAAACACTGCAGGTTTCAGATCCCCGGAGGACACTCTAGAGGAGAGAAAAGCAAAAAAAAGATCTTGCCGGCTTTAAGAACTTAAGTCCCAGGTAACTGTCACGTCTCAGGTATAAGCATAGAGAATGGAAGTCGAGTGTCAGAACGGCAAAGGGAAACAGACCTGAGCAGAATAGCAAATGAATCCAGTGCGTCATCACGCATTTTTATATTGTCTCACACTTGTCAGGACTGTGAAAATTCTTGTGAATGGTTTCAAGCTCAAGACCACCACACGGAGAATTAAGATTACCTTTCTATACAGATACTATATAATAAACATTTATCCTTTTCCTACAGATTTTTTCCAAGGTTTTTATTGTATTGTGAAATTATTTAACATAATTAAAGGAACATTCCAGGTATAGTACAATAAGCTCAGTCGACAGCATTTGTGGCATAATGTTAATTACCACAAAAATGTATTTCAACTCATCTCTCCTTAAAAATCAAGGTTACAGTGAGGCACTTACAATGGAAGTGAATGGGACCAATTTGTGGAGGGTTAAAAGACAGAAATTTGAAGCTTATTTTATAAAAGCACTTAATTCTTCTGTCAAAATTCATGTATTATTTGAGCTGTAAAGATGTTTAAATCGTAGTTTTTACGATGGTGGATGAACTTTTTTTTTTGTGTCACAGACCTTACAGTATGTCTTTATTGCAACAAAGTTGTACAATTGGATACAAGTTTACTTAAAGTTTAGTAAGCCATTTTATCACACTAAAATCATGACTTGTGGCTAAACTTTTAAAACAGTATTTTAGCATTAAAAAATTGGCCCAATCACTTCCATTGTAAGTGCCTCACTGTAACATTTATTTTTTTTTGTTTTTAAGGAGGGATGTGTCAAAATTAATTTGTGGTTATCAACATTATACCACAAATGCTGTCGATTGAGCTGAACTTGTACTGACCCTGGAATATTCCTTTAAGCACATTTTACACAAAATACTCATTACTGTAATGCTTTTGGATGTTAGGGTTGGTCTTATTTTTAGCAATTTACCTTATTTTACTCATTACTGTAACAGTCATTTTTGTCCTGTATCAATTTTTTTTCTCAAATACTTTAATTTCCTAAAATGTCCCTTAAAAGCCTAAAATACAAAAATACTACAATAATGCAGAAATACTTTGTAGTTGAAATAATATATCTTGTTTTTTTTTTTTTGTGTTTTTTTTTTGCATTTCATTTTACAATGCAAAAAATTCTACATTTCTTATATAGATATATATATATACACACACACACACACACACACACACACACACACACACACACACAGTTGAAGTTTACATACTCTTAGGTTGAACTCATTAATAGTCATTTAACCACTCCACAGATTTCATATTAGCAAACTATAGTTTTGGCAAGTCGTTTAGGACATCTACTTTGTGCATAACAAGTAAGTTTTCCAACAATTGTTTACAGACAGACTGTTTCACTTTTAATTGACTATATCACAATTCCAGTGGGTCAGAATTTTACATACACTATGTTAACTGTGCCTTTAAGCAGCTTGGAAAATTCCAGAAAATAATGTCAAGTCTTTAGACAATTAGCTTCTGATAGGAGGTGTACTGAATTGGAGGTGTACCTGTGGATGTATTTTAAGGCCTACCTTCAAACTCAGTGCCTCTTTGCTTGACATCATGGGAAAATCAAAATAAATAAGCCAAGACCTCAGAAAAATAATTGTGGACCTCCACAAATCTGGTTCATCCTTGGGAGCAATTTCCAAATGCCTGAAGGTACCACGTTCATCTGTACAAACAATAGTTCCCAAGTATAAACAACATGGGACCACGCAGCATCATACCACTCAGAAAGGAGACACATTCTGTCTCCTAGAGAACGTAGTTTGGTGCGAAAAGTGCAAATCAATCCCAGAACAGCAGCAAAGGACCTTGTGAAGATACTGGAGGAAACAGGTAGACAAGTATCTATATCCACAGTAAAACAAGTCCTATATCAACATAATCTGAAAGGCTGCTCAGCAAGGAAGAAGCCAATGCTCCAAAACTGCCATAAAAAGCCAGACTACAGTTTGCAAGTGCACATGGGGACAAAGATCTTACTTTTAGGAGAAATGTCCTCTGGTCTGATGAAACAAAAATCAAACTGCTTGGCCATAATGACCATTGTTATGTTTGGAGGAAAAAGGTGAGGCTTGCAAGCCGAAGAACACCATCCCAACCATGAAGCATGGGGGTGGCAGCATCATGTTGTGGGGGTGCTTTGCTGCAGGAGGGACTGGTGCACTTCACAAAATAGATGGCATCATGTGGAAGGAAAATGATGTGGATATATTGAAGCAAAATCTCAAGATATCGGCCAGGAAGTTAAAGCTTGGTCACAAATGGGTCTTCCAAATGGACAATGACCCCAAGCATACCTCCAAAGCTGTGGCAAAATGGCTTAAGGACAACAAAGTCAAGGTATTGGAGTGGCCATCACAAAGCCCTGACCTCAATCCGATAGAAAATTTGTGGTCAGAACTGAAAAAGCTTGTGTGAGCAAGGAGGCCTATAAACCTGACTCAGTTACGCCAGTTCTGTCTGGAGGAATGGGCCAAAATTCCAGCAACTTATTGTGAGAAGCTTGTGGAAGGCTACCCAAAATATTTGACCCAATTTAAACAATTTAAAGGCAATGCTACAAAATACTAACAAAGTGTATGTAAACTTCAGACCCACTGGGAATGTGATGAAATAAATAAAAGCTGAAATAAATAATTCTCTCTACTATAATTCTGACATTTCACATTCTTAAAATAGTGATCCTATCTGACCTAAGACAGGGAATGTTTTCTACGATTAAATTTCAGGAATTGTAAAAAAAAAAGTTGAAATGCATTTGGCTAATGTCTATCTAAACTTCTGACTTCAACTGTATGTAATATATATATATATGTATATATAGGGGTGAAATATGACCCGGACATGTTCTTTACAGATTTTGTGAAATTCATCCATTTCTTAGGCATTAGTATAAATCAAGATCTACAGTACACACCATGAAAAATCAGTTTTGATATCTTCATACTAAATATGTATTCTGCAGTCTCTTTCTACAACCCATGTGAGGGAAAAGAAAAAGATTTGTTTTTGGGGGAAAAACAACAAAACAGTATTGTGCTGCAAACAATCTCCTGGCATGCCTCAGAGATTAGCATATGGTAATCCAAGGCAGACACACTAACACTTGAGTTAAGACTGAACACCGGTTCACCTAGTTTAAAAACAAAACAAAAACAGAAATCGTGTCCCTTAAGAACGACACATTAATTTATATACATACTGTATTTATATACATCATTTCTAGGGGAGAAAAAAGCAAACATTATGACAATGTACATTGACAGAATTTGTTCATGATTAACAAAAAAAAAAAAAACTTCCAAATTCCACTGTAAAAACATGTAATTTGAAAGACAGTCCTTTAATGCTCAGGTAAAGTTTCCAATGGAAATAAATTGCATCTATTGGTCTTTAATCTGTTTAAATTGGCCTAAAACACAGTGTAAAAAGGCATGCAAGACTGAACCCTGAGAGGTTTTAAGATAATCAGGAGGTATGGCTTTCACTGCTGTCAACGTTTGAGAAGTTGCTCGGAAGTTTCACTTCTTTCCTTCAGTATTTGGAATATTTGATCCTTTATTTATAAGCTTGAGCCTGACTTAAACATCTAGTCACAAGAAATCGAGACAAATTTAAAACCGCTCTCAGTCACTGACATGAAAAGAAAACAAGACAATAATAAGTGCATACATACAGAAAAAAATAGAGCTCTTACACTGTTAAATAATCACCTTATAGAGGCTGTCTACACAACAAAACAACAAAAGTATTTTAAGTAGCCCAGATCGAAAAAAAAATACACAGATCAGTGGTCTGAATTTGTGATTCTTTCAGTATAAGCCATGTTGTTGAAGGACACTAGAATCCGCATTAAATGAATATTCCGGGTTAAATATACAGTACATTTGGCTCTTTCAACAACTGTGGGCTGTCAGTTACCACCAAAAAAAAAAAAGTGACTTGTACTTCTAAAACAATACAAAAATTGTGTTTGCAACTATGCACTTACAATGTTAGTCTAGACTTCCATTGTAAGTGCACTTCTGTACACATGGTTGAGTTAATTTTCTGTTGTAACTGACAGCCCACAAATGCTATCAAAAGAGCTTAACTTCTATTTTACCCAGAATATTCCTTTAATCTGTTGAAACTGCTGCAGCTACAACACATTGACTGCTAAAACTGGACTTTAAGACGATGAAGTCATTCACCTTTGTTTTCAATGGGTCCTTAATTTGTATAAACATTCAGAGGTGATGCATCAAAGGAAATAATGGCTCAGTTATGTATGCATTCATATTTAAAACCTTAACTAAAACAGCTAATAAACGAATGCTATTCATTCCCCGGAAAGGAACTGCATCATGGTAAAGACCTCCCATCAGTGGGACAGACCGGAGTGGACAGACGAAAATAGGGCGAACGTAAACCGCTATTTGACCAAGTTTAGAAATCACAAAGGGCTGATCATTAGCAAACAGAACATTGTCAACTTCCTGTCTGAAGATGAATCACAACAGACATGTTGCCAAGAAGCCTCCAGATTTCAGATTCAAATGTGTCTATTTACAGGAAGGGATAAAAGCAATGCAGCCAGACTCATTTCCTAAAATTAGAGGTGAAAAGCTTCATAAATGTTCCCCAGTGCATTACGTTTTCGCAGTGCTTGAAATCAATTTCTTCGGTTAAAAGTCGTCAACTGAAACCCTTCCTTCACTTCGCCTGACTTTGAAAACAGTCTGCATTCTCAAATTACCCTCGGACATTTGCGAGCAAGATTTGCATTGGATCGTTTAAGTTAACATTGTAAACAGTCTCCAAACCGCCAATTGATTCGAACAACATAGGAGCCAAATTGGTCGAAGAGAAAGATGTTCCATTGGAAGGACATACAGTCGAGAGCTTCTACATTCATTCAATGTCCAATCTTGTCAAGAAGGCACCAAAAGTATTTCAAGAGTAGCTCTTTGCTCTTTTAACAGAGAGCACAAAAACACACTAAGAAAAATGTTTGAATTTATCACATTGTTAAAAAAACGACACAACAGGAAGTGGTCAAAGATTGCCATCATCCAGCATCTTGTTGACTCCTTCACAAATTTTCTGCAAGTGTGTGCGGTAAACTCCCGAAGGAGCATACAGCGCCGCGAGAAAGTCACAGTCGGAAAAGTGATTGAAGACGTGGTTGATACGACTATGAGATTTCGCCGTTAGGTGGCGGTTGATAGCCTGGTGTAACAGTTCACGGCAATCATTGAGTAGATCGCTCATGATGTGACGCTCAAAAGTGAATTCAATCTGGTAGAAGCTAACGGCCGTCATCGCGAGAGTGTGCACTCTCTTTCGGAATCGTTCGACCAGCGCTAGCTCCTCGTTGTTGAATTGGCCGTTTCGGTAGAGGACGCCCAACTTGACCACCATCTTAATGAGGTTCTTAATGATCTTTTGGGCTTCCTTGCGGTTGCGCGTGTACTCTTTGGTCACTCGATACAGCTCGTCTAGTACCTCGCTGCTGGTGTCGTCTATGAAGAGGTTAGCCACCGTCTTGGTCGCCATCTTGCTCATGAGTTTCTTCTGGGCCTGCAGAGCCAGGCTCTTCGTGCTGAAAGCGTCCATGATGTCTACAAATGAGACAAACAAAAGACAGCCATTAAAAAATATATATATATTTCCAGACTGTAAGCAAAACAGCGAGCTTAAAACAGAGCAGCGGTTTCATATTTCCAAATAAGAGTTATGCATCCAAATTAGGACAACAGAGGTTTATCTTGAAGGCCTCGTATGGATGTCCATATAAAAAAAACATACATGACTCCCATTTGAAGTCAAAACATACAAAATGAAACAAGAATACCATTAAAACATGAAGACAGTAACATCTTTGCATCAAATAACATCTAGAGATGGCAAGTTCCACTAATAGGTTTCAAAATTATGGTCCGAAACCTTCAGAAAGTGTTGATCATCAACCTCAGGATATATTTATATGAGCAGTTTTATTATACATGTCTAAATACAGTTTAAAATTCTGATTTGTTTGTATTTATATTTTCTAGCAAAAAACATTAAATAAATGGGTAACGGGGTCTAAATTAATCTATCACTCAGTAGGAGCTCGTTAGCAAGAACCAAATGTTGGTTTGTAGTTATTGACAATATTTGATTTTAAAACTAGCCACTTTTCATGCCATGTTAAATGCTGATAGACAATAGTTTATCTAATGTATCCAATAGATCTTGCTATGGCTAGGTACCCATACAGATTTCCCGATTTGATTAGATCATGATTTATAGACTCTCGATTAGACTCTGATTCAATTAGACATATATTGAATTCTAATGTCCATTTTATTTTCATGTGAAAGAAATTCTCTCTCAGATAATGCTGTAAATTATACAACCTTCTATACAGGTACATTACGAAATACTAATTTAAAAAAATTTACAGCATGGCCCAAACTATGCAGTTCAATCGCAATATACAATATTAACAGATATAATTAACACAACTAAAACTGAAGTAAACTTTAAAGTAGAAGATCGATCTTGGGGTTTAAAAATCAATATTGTGATCCTTTGAATTAATCAGAATATCTATTTTTACCCAACCCTAGCTCTCACAACAAAAACATGAGACTTCTTGTGGTTCTAACACTTTCAAAAAGTAATGGTAAACTAAAGTGTACCCATTCGTGGAAAGTGCCAAATACAAACTTGATTTGAGAGAAAAAAAAATAAAAATACACACAGGATTGATTGCATGAAACATGTTAGACATTCGGGAAACATGAAGACTTCAAAAGGTGTCGCTTCAGGACACTGAGGAAATGGATCTTATAGAATTATATTCTCATAAAAGAGGCAAGACATGAAATGGTCTCTGAACAATAGAAGATCTTTCTTCATCATTGTTGCACATGCAAGCATTCAAAAATTCAGTTTCCAGAGTCCAGTACTCCTCCTGTAAATTTCCTGTAAACATTTACAAACTCAATGGCCAGTTCACAGATTTTTTTACGTAAATAAACAGTAGGCCATCATCCAAACATTTCCTCTCTCACTCGGCAAATGCTACACTTTTAGATGCTTAAACAAAACAATGGGCTTCCTAAGTCTCACACAGGCCTGACAGGACAATTTCCCCTTCTTAAAATGACCGCTCCCTTGGGACATCTTCCATTGAACAGAATCACTTCAATACTGCACGTAGGACCGGTCATTATGGTGAACTGTTGTGACTTAAACCAGCAAAATCATTAGGAAGTTATACCAAGACCAGTGGCTTCCCCATAACATTGTCTTTTTGAAACATGCCATTTGCATGACTTTGAAAACAGCATGTTTGATGTGGCTTTTCCCAGGGATAATATTCACGAGATAGTATCCTCAGTTAGTGAGACTTCTAACTAGGACAGATCCTCAGTTGTTTTGAAAGGATAAAACATCATCTGCTGTGCCCCGTATTAATATCTGCTGGGATCAAAGGGAAATCCTTTGAAAAAGAGACAAGGTGAGATCGTGATTGTCAGATTCAAACATGATACTCCCCACCAGACAATTTTACACATGTAGAACAATTCTAGATGCATTTCCGAACTATCAATTCAATGCTGTCCATATACTCCCACAAAACAGATGACGCAATGACAAACATCTTATATTTGCAGTTCGAAATTCCAAAGAAATGTAGTCTCATAGGAAATAGATTTGTAGGTTGATATGAATCTCAAAAAGTTTTACCAACACTCAGCAAAGTTAAAATATGTTCAGATGAATGAAGTCTTATTTTTGGCCAAGTTCGGTTTGCATTGCCAGCTGCAGCTGAATACAATGTTTGAATGCTTTCCAAGAAACACTGGGCAGTGACCAGCTCTCAAACATTATCATTTGTGGCAATGTTTACTAGGGTGAAAAGAAAAATATTATCTGAAATGTTCCAATGGAAGACTGTGCTGTTGTTGCACTCTTTAAAAATACACTTTCGAGAACAATCAACCAACCAGTGTGAAATAAACAACTTTGGAATAGGAACCACAGAAGTACACAACCATCCCAGCAACACTTAAGGTGTTTGATTCACCATTGGACAAAAAACTATAACAAGAAACGTAGGTTTTATGTTGCTTAGCTTCAAATACTGACCTTCTAGGAAGTATAGATTTACGTTATCCATGCTTGAGGACTCAGAAAGCAAAAGATTATGGAGGACACCATAGGTTATTGGGCTATGATTAAAGACACAGGTTTTCCAAAGGTATGAGAGCTTGTCTGTGTGAACTGATTGTCTCAGGTGTGTAAGGGTGTGAGTGATTTCACCTGTAGGCCACACCCACCAGGTCACAGTTTGAGACTTGTGTCTCTGCAGAACAAAAATGGGCGTTTTCCAATCTGTGGGTGTTTTCAAACTGGGATGGGCATTTTTCAACCGCTTTACATGATTTGCCTACTACATGGAGATTCCCTACTTTCATTGGATGGTTCAGAAATGCCCATCCTGGTTTGGAAACACCCATTGATTACTACATTGAGAGTCCCTACTTTAACTGGATAGTTGAAAAATGCCCATCCTGGTTTGAAAACGGCCACAGATTGAGAAATGCCTTCTACTGTTCTGCAGAGACCTATACCAAAATCTTTCTAGCAAGTCAGTTCACTGAACGGGGAAAGACCAAAATCTCAAAAATGGTTGGTCAAGATTACGATCAAAGAACATATTTCAAATCAGCAGTAAAATCTGACAATACATGTATCATAAATTGAGATTCTTTACCTCATATTACGCTAAAAACCGCAATTTTCCCGGCTTTTATAGCTAATGCGCATGCTAGAGTTGATTGACAGGTGATGTCTGTATCTAAAAGGTGATTGGCTTTTTTACCTGTTAGGTGGGACTTCCTATCTACATCCGTTGACCGTTGGGCGCTCAGAGCTCCTTGGTTGAGTGTTCCAATTTCTCCCATTCATTTTAATAGAAGCAGCCCCTTTTGGTAGATGCAGTAACTACAACATTTTGTGGCAAAAACCATCTTTCTCCATTGATAACCATTCAAAAGCAGGCTTATATTAAAAAAAAAAAAAAATTCACAAGCAACAAAAATTGGATTTGATGAGAGTCATTTTACCAGTGCCCAATGTTTTAGAGATCTGGAAAAAAAAAAAATAAAATAAAAAAAAAAATATATATATATATATATATATATATATATATATATATATATATATATATATATATATATAGTGAAAAATTTACAAAAAGAACTTTTTTTACTATCTATATATTGTGTTGAAAAATATCCTCGGAATAAATGGCAATGGAGCCGTGTCAATGGGGAAAGATGCTTTTTGGCCACATGATGATTCAGTTACAGCATCTGCCAGCAGTTTCTTTTTTTTTTTTTTGTGCTGAGTGACTTCAGTCAGGTCTCCTAAGCAAACAAATTGGCCCGGTTGCTAGGGAGGGTAGAGTCAAATGGGGTAACTTCCTCATGGTTGCGATCAGTGGTTCTCGCTCTCAATGGGGCGCGTGGAAAGTTGCGTGTGGATCGCAGAGAATAGCATGACCCTCCACATGCTGGGAGTCTCCGTGGTGTCATGCACAATGAGCCACGTGATAAAATGCACGGATTGACAGTCTCAGAATCGGAGACAACTGAGACTTGTCCTCCGCCACCTGGATTGAGGTGAGTAACCGTGCCACCACGAGGACCTACTAAGTAGTGGGAATTGGGCATTCCATATTGGGGAGAAAAGGGAAAAGAATCCACTTCTTTATTCGTGTACCGTTCTGTCTCACGCGTGGTCAAGCACTCAGCCTGTCAAAGTCTACTATTCTGACCGCGAACCCATCCACCGCGTGCGATGCATGCGCACTATGACTGCTTTGTCAACGGCAGGTGCATGCACCAATGACAAACTGGGCTGGACGCAGACAGTTCACACATACTGTGCTGATAATTAAATTTATGTTACGCTCTCTGTTTGTTTGAGCATCCTGACTGCCTCCATAATGGCATGAATTTGTATGAATTTATAAAAAAGACATTTTCAGAACGAGTGCCCAAGTTGCATACTTCTGAGGATACAGGCGCTAGTCAAGCAACTGCAATTGAGATGAATAGGAATACTAATGGATAGCTCTCTCTAGGTATAATAGACCCCCTTGACACCCAACCAATCTCTCTTTCGCCCTCCCTAATAATTACGCCTCAAGGCAATGAGAAACAAGCTTCAGAAGTTTCCTGCTGCTGGTAAGGCCAACAAAAGTGCCAGTGTCCAAACTCTAGCGTGCAGCTAGTGTGTTTGGTGAGTTCAATGCATCTGTTTTCAGGTATAGACTGAGGCAATGTGGAACCATAGTGTGCAACAGCAGCAGTTCTGTCATCTGACTTTGTTCAACAATTCTCTCTCATTTGGTGTGGTTATATAACCAGAGTAGCTCTGATCGACATGCTCTTCGAATCACAGTGCAGCATGGAGTTGACATGTTGGCTCCTTTCTGCCTACATGGGCAGCTGCCTTATCTGTGAATGCAGATGCAAGTGCATGGCCACCGCATTGCCAATGCACGGTCCGGTTGAAAATACATAACGTGCATTCTTCCGTTACCATGGCGGTAACAAACCTTGCGATTCGAAATAACTTCAAATGTCTGTGCCATTAAACTAGATTTGTTCATGCAAATTACTGAAAATATATTGACTTGAACTTACTTGCCCAGCAATATACTCTTCAAACTGTTGCTCCGCCATGACAGTGATTGACTTGAAAAATTCACCACAGAAGTGGACAGTTCACATTAATCAATCTATAGTGCTCTTAGTGGCAACATTGAGAAAGCAACAGATACTTGCTTTGTGTTATGAATTGTGTTCTGGCACATTTTGGAAGACAACTATGCACAAAATCGATCTTACATAGCTAGAAGCGTCTGCGTTCACGTACTTTTGTAGAGTATGTTTTGGGATTAAGGCAGCATGCTAAATTAAATGGAACCTCCCATGTGACCAATTTGGAACGCTTTACAAAGGCAGCATATCTGTGTGTCATACAAACAGCGCTCCTCGCGAAGTGCAATAAAGACTCCACTCCCAATGGATTTCAATTGTTTGCTACTAGCATGTTGCTAAGCTAAACACGTGACGCTCAAATAAGCATAAAAATACATCGCACGCACAAATATTAGGTAAAATAGTTGTTTTTATTTGAGTTAACTTTTTTAATCGATACTTATGAGATCATCGAAACGTACAGTATTATGGGATTGCCTTGTCGATGAAGGATACGAAAGATTGGGCCAAAAGAGGGTACCTTTAAGAACAGCGTTCATACCGGGAGCACACATGTGATGCCTTAAAATGCTGCCTACGTAGGGAGCTTAATAGGTTTTGGGAAAAGGCAGCAGTCTCATTGCCTGCAAGAGGGTGCATGAGATATAGTCAATAATACAATATAAAACAATGATACCAAAAATTCACTCTTTCTGGCCACACATATCTAGAGCAGCCTGCGGTGCCATGAATTATTCAGCAGTTCCACAAAATAGTCCTGAGGTTTAATAATGCATGAACCAATTTAGAAATATGGGGTTTAGGTCAACTAAATGTGCTTTTGTACAAAGGTCATCAAAGCTTGGAACGTTCATTATAAAAATCAGCATCTCCCACAGAATTAGCCATTGCATACGACATGACGCCAAAAGGAGCAAACGAACTTGTCATTTGTTTAAATCTGAATTCAAACTCAAAATCAAATGAAACTCATTTGGACCATCTACGGCATACTCCATATGCCCCATTGAAGAATCCACATTAAAGAACATAAAGTGATAGACCAATATATCTGCCAGGTGGGACTATGTGCATGTCTGACCAGTGGAAGACATGGATCAGGGTTCAAAACCAACTTCGTGGTTTTAACAAGTATTTGTTTGTATATAATGAATGCCAGTTGACATAGCCAGATGTAAAGGTGGGAGGGTTATTGCCCATATTGAGCAGTAACTACTGAGTGCAGAACATTATGAAGGTCAGATGGCTTCAAGAAGATCTCAAGTCTGAAAGCATGTCCCAGACAAATAAAAGCTCACCGACGGTTAATGTTTCCTAGGTTACAACTGAAGCTACCATGATGTAACTGACCTTTGCAGTCCAGTAAATAGGGTCATATCCCCCTGTATCTGTCAATGAGTTACGGGCAAGTTACATACCGAGCGTTACCATAGTATTAATGGCTTTCATCTCAAATATTTATCACACTGATTTATGTGTTTGGTCCATGCATGCAATGGGAAAACAATGCATGTGTCATGTCTAATTATTATTATTACCCTGATGTACATTTTGGTCTGTGCATTGGGTCCATGCATCCAACAGATGCAAAAACATTTATATTTATTTTCTTTAAATAACAGGAAATTATGGAAACAACACTTAATACACATGCATTGACTTTGCTAGGATATGCCTAACTAATATTTAAAATGAAACCTTCAATAATCAATCATATCAATTTCATACCAATATATCATACATATATATATATATATATATATATATATATATATATATATATATATATATATATATATATATATGCAGTAGATACAGTAAATGATTATTTGCCTATTTGAAAAAGTAATAGAGAAATAAAATGAAGAATAATATATACTTTAAAGTTTTCCTGAATGCAAAACATGCAGAATTATGAAGTGTTATGAAAGGCACTTCGTTTATTCACTCACCTTTCCCCTATTTGAACAGGATACTGCGCGTCTAAAGTATAACTTTCGTTCTTCAAACCTCCATTTAGACTTTACAAACACCCTGACAGCCAAAAATCAACCTACACAGGCATGGATAAGAATGAAACCTCTCTTATAAGGCCAGTAAAATGTGTCCACAACGTATAAGTTGTGTCTGAGGCTCCGGTGTAAATAATTCACCCTCTTTTTCGTGTTTGGTTCCCAGAGTTTGTAACCTGACCCCTCCTTTTCGAAAACTTTCAAACTTGAGGGCCCAGAGCGCTGAGTGATTGACGTTCTAATTGACCAATCACGATCGGGACAGGGCTCCCAGTGAACCAATCAGAAAGCAGAGAGTCTCGTATGTCCAGCCCTGTGAAAATCCAAGGCTGAAAATTTCCCAGAGGAAATTCTGTTGAACAGTAAAGGGGAATACTGTCGTTACTTTAAATTTAGGTCATGTCTGATGCGGTGTTAGACAGCCCGATGGCGTCACCGTGTGGACATTTCATTAAGAAGTGTCATTTTGTATAAATAAATAAAGTGGAGAAAATGACAGTCCTCCAGTAGGAGGAAAGTACAGTATTTGGTTGCCAGTTTAAAGTCAGTAATTCTGAAGAAGATTGTGTTGCGAGCTGTTATGTTCATATTAAGTTTTCTGTGGTAATAGAAAACAATTTTAGCACTTTGGCAATGCTTTAATAATTTGACTTTGTAAGCCTATATCTTTTTAGGTGGCTCAGTTGTGTTTTTGTTGCACTAGAAAGATTACTAGAATAGCCCGAAGCTTAAAAACCAAGGGGGAAAAGTTCCATGACGAGTCATTCATACAACATCACTGCAATGATAGTCAGTAAAACATCTACTGAATTGTTAAGCAAGTTTAGAGCCTGTTGGGGGATGCAATTGTCCTAACATGTGAGATCCAGCCACTTTAGCTCAACTAGCATTGACCAGTAGGGAGATCATGCTAATCTAAGCGGTTTCGTTTTCAACGTTGTCTTAAAAATCAGTAGTTAATGAGTTTTATCAGTCACTGTTTTACAAAAATAAAACTGTGCCACAATAATACGGGAGCCTACTAAACTCAACTACATGCATACATAATCTTTATGTAGAAAGGCGTACATACAGTACATCTTGTAAGTTATCAGTTGATTAATTAATCTATAAGGCAATATTAGGCAATGCTATTGTGCAATATTTAAAAAATCTATAGGCTACTGATGTGATTATACATTGAATGCATAAAGTGCATAAAGTTAAGATTCTCATAACTACACAGCCTATAGGTCTAAAATGTTGTGTACCATATATTCATAACGTTTGGTTGAGAACATAGATATTCAATGTTAAAGTCGGCATGAAATGAAAGTTCATCCTATCTATTTTCTGAATGCATGTTATTGATCTTATTGTGAACGATTCATCCATGCATATGTTTTATTTTTTAATCTCCTTTTCTCCCCAAATTGGAATGCCCAATTCCCACTACTTAGTGTGTCCTCGTGGTGGCGCGGTTACTCACCTCAATCCGGGTGGCGGAGGACAAGTCTCAGTTGCCTCCGCTTCTGAGACCGTCAATCTGCGCATCTTATCACGTGACTCATTGTGCATGACACCGCGGAGACTCACAGCATGTGGAGGCTCATGCTACTCTCCACGATCCACGCACAACTCACCACACGCCCCATTGAGAGTGAGAAGCACTAATCGCGACCACGAGGAGGTTACCCCATGTGACTCTACCCTCCCTAGCAACCGGGACAATTTGGTTGCTTAGGAGACCTGGCTGGAGTCACTCAGCACACCCTGGATTCGAACTCGTGACTTCAGGGGTGGTAATCAGAGTCAAAACTCGCTGAGCTACCCAGGCCCCGGACCTTGTAATCTTTAATCAAAATGTAATAACTCGATCTTCCGGTGAAACGACAGACTTCTCTCTGGTGACGTGTGCAGAACTTCTCCAATCATTTAGTCCACTTAAGCCCCGCCCCTTTCTTATAAATACCACAACCTTGCGTAGAGTTGAACGAAGTGTCACTCGCATGTTGGGGAAGATAGCAAGGTGTATTTTCTTCAAAACTATCGTTCCTTAACCCAAACTTCCTCAGTTACGGGTCAGCTGGCTTGAATTTACATTTCGAATGAGGAGGAATAACGGCGAATTCGAAGTTGTGTTCGAGACATTTCACGCCTGAATTGCTGAGGTGATCACTAATGCAGGGGCGTAGCAATCATTTCAAAAGTGAGGGGGACAGAATGTTTAGCGCTAGATGAAAATAAATACATAAGATATATATTTTTAGGACTGTCAATTGATTAAAAACATTAAAAAATTAAAAACGGGGGGGAGCAACTTTGGTTTTATTGAAAGTGAAAGTGTATTCTATGCCCATGCACTAATGAATACAATGCTTCAGATGCCACTGGAATTTATTTCTATTTTTGAATGCCGTTATCTTGGGATGCACAGCACGAGTTAGTGTTTTTTTTCCCCTTTATATTTAGTGTGTTGTGATTCAGAACGTTAAAATATGGTTATCTTTTACTCACTTGTTTTTCTATGGCTACAGCCTCTTCGTAAGCAAAGACCGTGATGTGCTCGTGCGTTTATGTTGTCAGTTTGATCATAATTGTGTTCAGATCGCTGATCAATTCACCGATAACCAGCTCTGACTCGAGCAGCATGGTGGTAGGGGTGTGTGTCCCCGCTGCAAACTCACATTCATATCTGCCTCCGTTCCGCTATGCACCGCCAATATTTTCACAATACAATCAACAACTGATGAATAAACTCAAATCACCGCCCTACATTTTTTTCTTGTTTGATAAGCTTGGAAATACGTCACAATACGGAAGTCAGTCGCAACTTCCGTTTCATGTGGACTTTTATAATATGTAAATGCAATGTTTTGTTTTTATTTTCTTGCTGCGAATTAAATTGTTTTTGATAGTATTTCTGAACTGTTGAGTTCATATGAAATTTACTTAAATAGGAGCTTAGCTACAAATGTAAACTCTTAAACCCCATTAATAATATACATGATTTTCCTTTTTTCTTTAAACATAATTTTGAGTGGAAAATCAACGCTGCGGTCTACAGTGACTCCATATGATAATTATGTTACTGTCACTTTAAAACAGTTCCGATTCTCTCTCTCTCTCGCTCATCTGTCTGAAGATAACGGGCCTGTAGAGTTAGAATGCCCGATTCATTTTAGCGACTCGGTTCGTTCAAACAGTTCGTTTCGAAGAACCGCTAAAACATTCACCATTCGCGTGAAAAGTCCCAGCGTGGCATACGTATTCGCTAAAGAAAAAATTAAACACGACTATTTGATCAACATTAGCTATTAGCCTAGTTGTTTTATACAGATGTTTTAATTGCAAATATATCTTTCAATGTCCTTCTTTAGATCGAATGAACTTAATCGAACAACAACAACAAAGAATTGTCAAATATTGCGTTGCCTATTCTATGGTTTCAACATATCTCTCACTTTATTAATTTCTCGCGTAGTCTACTAACCGTCAAGTGATTCATTAACGCTTTGCGAATCGGTTCATGTACTGAATTATTCAAAAGAACCGACTCCAAAGGACGATTCTTTCACGAAACGGATATCACTATCTGCTTTTTGCTCACCAACCTCAAATTCTTCACAGCATCGGTGTATGTATATAGGGTTTATGTCGATTTCGATAGCACAGTTTCACATTTTCTTCGTTTTTTTTGTTTTTGTTTTATTTTGTGTTGCGGACAGACACGTGCGTCTGTGAAAATGATCGCATCATGAGCGCTTTTGTGCGCAGGTTGATCTAAGCTTGTTCTTCAATTAGCGCTTTTTTGATTATTTATATGTGGATATATTGAAGGATCATTTGTGCTTTAAACCTCTCGCTGTAACATGAAACCCAGAGATGTTATATAAACCGAATATATCGCATATGAAAAATCCAATGCACGGAATATAAAAAGGCAAACAGACTGGTTATGGATTTTATGAACCTATTTCCGGATTATTTCAGCATAATTCATGATAACCGGCTTGCATTTATAATATGGTAACTACTGCATGCTGTGATGTATGGATTAATTTGTTTGTATCCTGACAGGGAAGTGTTATAGTGAATTGAAGTATATATATATATATATATATATATATATATATATATATATATATATATATATATATATATATAAGGACATTTCTGTTTATATTTAAGAAGCTAAAAGATGATGCCAGTCCATTAACATCTCTATGGCTGACATTGGCATTTTGTCATTGGCTATAATATATTTTATCTCCTCTTTTTCCCTGATATTGTGGGTTAATGTCGGCATCTATTTGGCATAATTTGTTAATTAGCATTAGTATTTCATCAGTCTTAATTTATTAGACACAAAAAGACAGACAGGATACTTGAGAGACCATAATCAGCTTTAAGTTTCCAGGTTTACAGCAGCTATAGCTGGTTGGCACATTGGCCCTGTGCATTCCCATTGCTTTCTAGCGCCCTAAGTGGCTTTTATATAGCTGTTATTATAGCTATTATTGTAGTAGTTCTAGCGTAATGGACAGGAATAATGATGATGGTTCCTCCAGCGATGGCATGGAGATGGAGATCATGCCTGGCTATGTGGAGCTCACCACAAGGGCATATTCCGTCATGTTCAGTGCCTTTAAAGAGTGTAAAGACTGTGGACTTGAGCGGTCCAGAAGAACCCTGATGGATCATGCCGACATCACCTGGACTGAGATCTTCATGTTCTTCATGTGTGCGGTCATGTGGACGCAGATGCGCAGGGGATTGACTGCGTATTTCTTTCAGGTATTCATAAAATAGTAGTCACATTCAATGCGAATACAGCTCGTGATGGACAGATAGCCTTTATGTCGGCCAAACCGATATATTCGCAGAAATTTGTCCTTGCAGCCAGTAACCATATTCGCTCGTGACTTCTACTTATTGCAAAAGTTACCGTCAAGGCACAGAGATATAGTAAACTAATAGAATTTTATTGGCCGATTTCTGGCCATTGTGAGATTATTGGTTTTCAGCCGATAACCATCTTTGCTTGTGGTTTCTACTCACTGCAAAAGTCACAGTCAAGACTACTAAAACTCTGACAGATATATAGTGTGGATATTTTACTGGCCGATATTTGGCCATTTTGAGATTATCTGCGTTTGGCCGATAATGATGTCTACATGTGACTTCTACTTACCACAAAAGTCTCCGTCAAGACAAATACAACTAATGATACAGATATAAATTGACCAACCTGAATAATTGGCCGATATCTGGCCATTTTTAGATTATCGGCATTTGGCCGATAACAGTGTCTTCTACTTGCCGCAAAAGTCAACATCAAGTAAAATACTAGTTTTAGACAGATACATATCAACCAACCTGATTTAATTGGTTGATATTTTGCCATTTTGGAGATTATTGCCATTTAGAGGATACCCATGGCCGTTTCAGACTTCTATGTACTGCAAAATTCGCAATTCAGGTGGATGCAACTAGTCAAAGACTTATAAATATTAGCCAATAAATTGGCCAATAACTGTCGGTTCGGCTTATTATCATAAGTGTAAGCTACAAAGTGTCTTGAGAATGGATCATGAACCATTTCTGTTGTCATTTTTAAGCAAATTTTGAGTAAATATGTAAAAACAAAAGTGATTGTTTAACTTCATTAAAGTATATTGTTCATAAATCAGCATCATATAGGTCATTAGCCATCGTGCTCTCTAGATATCAGTATTGTTATTGGTCATTAAAAAAAAACCCTTATCGCTAAAAGGTAATACATTAATACATTGGTAATACATTTTACAGAGTAGTTGTTTAATGCTGTTTCTTGACCAGGTTTGGAATAATGGAAAAAATGTGCATGTTGCACTGTCAGGATCAGAACAAGACTGTGATGAATTAAACACCAGGCTTTTTAAGTATTATTGGTGCCTTCAATGAATATTTGAAATCGTTACAAAACATTGGTCTTTGCATTACACTATTAGTATATTAAGGGCCATTTGAACACCAAAACAAATTTATACATAGCTGTAGCACTGTTGGACAAAATGTTCACACAGATAGAAGTCTTAATGCATGAAGTTCACAAGTCATCATGTATGTGTTGCTTTTCATGCACAGTTGAGCTCTGAGGGTTTCAGTCAATGTTCATAGGCCCATAAATTCATGTAGACCTCACCTGAGAAGTAGCAAAGTATCCATAGAGCTATTTTACATAGCTTTTGAGTTTGCATTTTACTTTTTACAATTGTTTACATACAAAGCTGCCTATGCAAAGAGGTCTTTGTATTTGTCGAAGATGTTAGCTTTACTGAATTGCCTCTTTTGGGGACTATGGGACCCCAAGTTTTGGGTTTCTTGCTTATTTTCAACCCATTTATGTGGCGAACATTGATTTCACTTCCTGATATGAAATGTCTGGGGCTGAAACATGCACTCAGAGTGCAAGTTTATAGCATGTGGCGTCATTTCCGGGGTCAATACCGCCAATACCTCAGTGACTCATAGGGGCTCATTTCCAGACTGCAGTGTGTTGCTGTTTATTTCCCCTTCAGTGAATTCTTTTCTCTCAGCATGTTGAGAAACCATGCCGGACGGCACAGGGCAGCTGGCGTGACGTTTATACAGAAATATGCGATGCATCAGGACCTTGTCTGGCTTGTAACCCTCGAGTCAGAGAGAACAAGGTCTCGGGAATTAGTTAGAGCGCTGCAGTTTGCGAGTGGCAGAGATAAAATGCGCATAGGTTTCGAAATGAAGAGATAAGCGACCTTTAGTCACTTATCAACGTCTCAGGCCTAAATAACTCATGGTTCTTGGCTAATAATATCCCTCTTGATGAAACAGGAGGTCCCTTTGTACATAACTGAAGAGGTGGGAGAAAAAGTGTATTCACTGATTCGTCACAGTTCTTCTCGATTTTCAATAAAAAAAGTTAATAATCTGAATTTTAAATCAGATTTTTTGTCTGTGTGTGTTGGTCATCTATATGCTAGTGTACTCCTAAACTTTGACCAAACTCACTTTTTGCAGAAATCCACATTTAAAACAGTCCTTCGATATGTCCCGCCCATACTTTGTGTTGCATTCAGAATAGGGTTGCCAACTGTCCTACATTAGTCAGGACGTCCAGTATTTTGGCCAAAATGAATAAGTCCCAGCCCAAAACATTCCAGTGTTCTGCGTCATGAACTCTATATTTAAAGGGACAAAATGAACCAACTCCTTAAATCGAAATCGAATCGAAAGTTTCCAAAGATTCCCATCCAGGGCCTGTACCAGGATGCCATCTTTGGGGGTATTCTGACCTTTTTGACCGGGGGTGTCCCTCCTTGGTCAATTCGCCATCAGACGGGGAAATCTAGGGGAGCAATGCACCTCCTAGTCCCCCCCAACCCCCCATCCTTAGACCCGGCCATGAACAAAGTGTTGCAGTTATAGTATTTTGTACTTTGAAATGCACCTCAAGACTGTCTTGTAAGTCTTTAGATAATTTCTGGCATACTCAGCAGTTTTTAGTCTCATGTGGACTATGGCCGGTGTTTAAAGCACATGGGTGCGATACGTAACACAATCTGTCGGCATGCTTTTTTAAACAAACCTCCATGTTACCTAATAAACAATTCATGAAATCAGCTCTTAGCGTTAATGAAGCCCATTCATTTTTAAAGTTCCCTTTTACTTTCATGTTCTCAGATCTGATAGACAAACAGCATGCAGCCATCTGGTCCTGTAAACTGTGTATGAAAGTGTGTGAAAAAAATCAAGGTGTTGTCTGTGTGTTGGTCAGGTGAACACATGCTGTTTTAGCCTTTGAAGTGACCACGATGGCCACCAACCGCTGACTGACATTTCCATTGGAGCTAGTTTACTGTAGCTTCATTTTTACCTTAACATACTCCAGTATCCCAGATTTAGACAATTTGTACCAATAGCGAGTTAAGTATTCTTCGGTTTCTTTGAGCATTTTATATGTAAAAAACGAAAACAAAGGTCCTGGTGAACATCATCACCACTACAGTGAACTTTGGGTGTCTGAAGATCCACCAAAATAAATATGTCACACTGTGCATTGTCCAGATATTAACCTTTGAACCCTGTTTCTTGACAGCGGTTCTTACACACAGAGGTCATCAGGGGTATCCCTCCATTAAGGCATTAGGTCTCCCCCATAAGGGGGGGGGGGGGGTATTGTTATTTTAGTGATAGTTATTTAAAATGATAACGCACCTGCGTCAAAATACCGCTTGAAAACATCAAAACGGATCAAATGTAGTTGGTGCTGACACATCACAACATGATGCTGAGTGACTCTTGGTAATGTGCAGCCCTGTATTGACCCAGAAAGGCAATTCAAGTTTATGTCCACCCAGAGGCCTGATAAGTTGCACTGTCCAGGTGCAAGTATTGACGTATTCCTCATTTGGTGTTGTGCTCTGAGTGGATGTTGCGTGCCAGTATCAGCAAGCATCTTCTAACATCTCAGCGCTTCCTTCCTCTTTGTGCCGCCCAGTTTCGTCTATGTTGATCTCAGATCAGATACATCATCTTTCAAATGACAGCAGTAAACTAACATGTTATTTCAATAGCTATGAAAGCATAAGGAAATTTCAGAGACTGTTAGCATAGCTGGACCCGACAGGGAGTTTGTGCGTGTATGAGGCAAGTGGTGGGGCGACCGGGTGTGAATGAGGACACATTTAAGCTCTGTGGTTTATGACTCTCTAAAACATCAGAAAAAAGAAGTTATTGACACAATCACTGCTTGAATGTCCTGATCTATTATGCAACATTTTGGCAATCTCTTTATTTGAGTGTGTGTGATTGTTCACCTAGAGATGAACATTTTGTCTGTAAGGGTGAGTAAATAATGAATTTTTGGGTGAACTATTCCTTTAGCTCTTTTGAGATCTTGCAGATGCAAAGAGAGAATGCCAAACAGTGGAGAAATGACACTGTGTGGACAGTATCGTGATGGATGTCCTTTTACATACGTGGGAGAAGTGTTCCTTTGCATTGTTTTTTTTGTCATTTGCTTTTTATTTACTTTACAAAAGCACCTACTATCCTTGAACGGTTGCTACGGAAACTGCATGTTGAGCAGAAAAGTAGCTCTTATACAAGACCACATAACAAAATGTTTCAGTTGCGTTTAGGTGTCAAAGTTCAGACTTTATTTCAACGCTCGCATCAGTTTGCCATCCATGTTCTGGGACAGCGTGGAAAAATAGTTTGCAGTTGCCGTTGGTTACATTTTTTTTCCTTCTCCCTTAAAGATATTAATGAAATAAGTGTCCTGAGATATCTCACCGATCTCTGTGACAGCTGTAGACTTTGTAAACAGCAAACAAATATGTGTCTGATGATATTGATGCTTTTCCCCTGTCAATCATTTTACTAGTTCTCATCGTGTTGTCTTTGAAGCAGATCACAGAGGCTGTGATTCATAATGTTTGTCAGTTGAGGGCGCCATTGTGCCACTGTTGAATTTGACAGCCACAGGAACAAACAATGCTGCTCTTTTGCTCGGTTTTGGTCTCAAAATTATCTTTGGAGGGCGGGGTTTTGGAACAAGGGGGCATGGCTATGAACACGCCCCCTTTAAAATAAAACTGCAATCCCAGAGGAACATTTTAAAGCTCCTTGGGTTGATCATTTAAAGATCAGGGGACTTATTGGAGCTACAGTAATTTAAATGTTTTATTTAAGTACAAACATTTAAGCCTCAGAAGCTTCTCCTACAGTTTCTTGAAAAAATAGTACAGAGCCCCTTAGAGGGCAGGGAGGGAATGTACAGTTTTGCATTCCCTCACAGTAAGTTTTGCATTCTCTTACAATAGTGTTGCGCTCACATGCAGTTCCCTTACAGTAAGTTTTGCATTCTTTTACAATAGTTAGCGTTTCCTTACAATAAGTTCTGCGTTCACTCACAAGTTTTGCGTTCGCTTGTAAAAGTTTGCGTTCCCTCACAATAAGTTTTGCGTTCCCTTACAATAAGTTTTGCGTTCCCTCACAATAAGTTTTACGCTCCCTCACAGTAAGTTTTGCGTTCCTTTTAAAATAGTTTGCGTTCCCTCACAGTAAGTTTTGCACTTTCTTACAATAGTTCTGCATTCGCTCACAAGTTTTGCGTTCGCTCGTAAAAGTTTGCGTTCCCTGGCAATAAGTTTTGCGTTCCCTCACAGTAAGTTTTGCGCTCCCTCGCTATAGTTTGCGTTCCCTCACAGTAAGTTTTGCACTTTCTTACAATAGTTCTGCATTCGCTCACAAGTTTTGCATTCGCTCGTAAAAGTTTGCGTTCCCTCGCAATAAGTTATGCGTTCCCTCACAGTAAGTTTTGCGTTCCTTTAAAATAGTTTTGCGTTCCTTTGCAATAGTTTGTGTTCTCTTACAATAGTTTGCCTTCCCTCAGAATAAGTTTTGCATTTCCTCACAAGTTTGCATTCCCTAACAATATGTTTTGCATTCCCTCACAGTACGTTTTGCATTTACAAAAGTTTTGCGTTCACTCGCAGTAGTTTGCGTTCCCTCGCAATATGTTTTGCATTCTCACAATAGTTGGCGTTCCCTTACAATAAGTTTTGCATTTCCTCACAGTAAGTTTTGTGTTCGCTCGCAATAGTTTGCATTCCCTTACAATTAGCTTTGCATTTACAAGTTTTGCGTTCGTTCACAGTAGTTTGCATTCCCTCATAGTAATTTTTGCATTCTCTTAGTTTGCATTCCCTCATAGTAATTTTTGCATTCTCTTAGTTTGCATTCCCTCGCAATATGTTTTGCATTCCCTCACAGTAAGTTTTGCGTTCATTAACAATAGTTTTGTGTTGGCTTGCAAGAAGTTTTACGTTCTCTCACAATAGTTTGCGTTCCTTTACAATAGTTTTGCATTCCCTCATAGTAGATTTTGTGTTTTCAATAGATTTGCATTCGTTTGCAATAGTTTGTGTTCCCTCATAGTAAGTTTTGCGTTCTCTTACAATAGTTTGTGTTTCCTCGCAATAGGTTTGTCATTCCCTCACAGTAAGCTTTGCGATCCTTTACAAAAGTTTTGTGTTCCAATACAATAAATTTTGCATTTACAATAGTTGTGTGTTCGCAATAGTTTGCGTTCCCTTATAGTAAGTTTTGCGTTCCCTTACAATAATTTGGGTTTCCTCGCAATATGTTTTTCATTCCCTCACAGTAAGTTTTGCATTCCCTTACAAAAAGTTTTGCATTCCCTCACAGTAAGTTTTGCATTCCTTTACAATAGTTTTGCGTTTGATGACAGTAGTTTGCATTCCCTTACAATACATTTTTTGTTTGCTCACAATAAATTTTGTTTGTTCGCAATAAATTTAGCATTCCCTTGTAAAAAGTTTCTTTCTCTTGCAATAAGTTTGCCGTTTCCTTGCAATATTTTGCTTCCCTCGCAATAGCTTTATCCATCCATCATGAAACTAACCACAGTTTTACTACGGTGACCATATTTTAACCATGTTATTTATAGTTAAACTATAGTAATACTACAGGAAAACCAAAACTCTGGTATAAAATTCATCATTCTGATAAAAAACACTACAGTAACAAAAACAAAAACAAAAAAAAAGCCCTTACAAAAATTAACCATATTGTAAAATTGTGGCAGCCATGTTTTTTGGCAAAATGAGAATTTTATTGCCATAGTTTTGGTTTTCCTATGGTTTTAGTACAAATATAATGGTTTAAATATGGTAACTTGAGTAAAACTACTGTAAAATGTTGCAGTTAGTGTGGTTTTACGACAAATACCATAGTTGAGCTATGGTTAATGCAGTTAAACCATGGTTCATTTTCATAACAGATAAAGCTATTTGTGAGAGAACCCAAAATAATTGAGAGGGAATGCAAAAATATTGTAAGGGAATTCAAAGCTATTTAATAAAAAAACTAATTCCTGGTGAAAATTCTTATGAAAATTAAAATTCTGTCATTTTTATTCAGTCACTGTTCATTTTCATTGCATCTTTTATCCATACAATAAGAAGTGAATGGTGACTGTGGCTAACATTGTGCCTAGAGTCTTCTTCTGTGTTCCACAGAAGTCAGTCAGTCACACTGGAAAAACATGAGGGTGAGTAAATGATTTTTGGGTAAACTATCCTTTTAAGGGTGCAAACTGATCAGCAGTGTTAAGTTCTGATTGTGTCTGTCAGCAATTGCTCAATCTAGAGGCGGTGACAGAGGTATGGGGGTGGGGCTCTTTGGTGACAGCTTGTCTCTATAAATAACCCCAGCGGGTGGAGACAGAGAGCCGAAACCATGCGGTGAGACCCTGCCGTGCGCGCCACACTGCCCTGTCAGCCAATCGGAGGCGACAAGAAGACCCACTATCACAAGAGTGAGGGCACGTGATGCCAACGTGTGGCCACCCGCCTTACCAAGTGTCAGCTTGGCCTACTTTCCTCATCTTGGGCCAAAAGGAGAATGTAGATCAGGTGACGGTGGGTGAAGGTGGTACAGATAAATGATTAAGTTGAGCCTTTAACCGCATCTTCAGTTACTTGATGTTCGGCTTGTGGTGTCCACACATCAGTTTCAAGCAGGACAGATAGTCCGTCATGCGAGAGATAAGGTGAAGAGTTAGTATGTACTGCGGCACATGTACATGCATATGTAAACATACTAATAAAGCACCCAGGTGCTCCAAAGATGAGGTGCTACTTAAAGGAATAGTTCAGGGATAGTTGGGTCATGATTAATTTGATGTCATGAGCTAATTTTAGTGACCATTCCACGACTGTCATAAAGCATCATGCAAGATTTGTTTCAAGAGGAGAGAGTACTTCTGACTTGGCGAACAGCTTGTGTTGACCCTACATCTACATCTTTTAACAGTCTGTGCAAATACATGCACAGTTATTATCGAGCTAAAGCGGGTTTTTGCATAGTCGAGCTACAGTCTTTATCTGTCTGTCCAGGTATACCTGACAATGCATAATTTAATATTTGAAAGAAGGAGTAAATACACATTGCGAGTCACCTTTGTATTTCGGAGCATGCGCATAATGGCGAGGCCAATTGTGATCCGATTAACTTGTTAAAAACTTGTAGCCGAGCTACAATTGTATTATCTAGGTCTGTCAGTGAGTCTGACTTTGCTAAACTTGGACCAAATCAATCGGACTAAAGCGTTTACATTACTTTTTAAAAAGACAAATAATTGTTTAAGTCAAACTGAATTCAACCTTTTAAAGTGCATGTTAACGTACTTAGTGCTTGTATTAGAATCGGACCTGCTACCCAACCTACATATGATTGGATGGAGTGGCGTAGCACTGTAGGGTAAAGATTATGACTAATATTTTAACGGTTGCAGGGTTGAATCTTACAAGGACCGATCTATGTGTCATCACACTGTGCCCTTGAGCAAGGCGTTTATGGTGTTGCATTGTATGAAAGTCATGCAAACTAATACCACAAGCCCTGACTGTGTGGTGATAAATGAAGACTCTAGTTCCTTGGTAACAGAGTGAGAAAAGAGCCCTCACATACTCAGCAGAATGTGAGTGAAAGTGCTATTTATGTTGGCTTGACTGTTATTCTGCAGAATTGGTTAAGGTTTTTTGTTTGTTTTTTTAAATCGCTAAAACAATACCAAAGATTCTAACACAAAATCCTCCTAGAGTTTTCAAGCTACATCCACCAAACTTGGTACAGACCTTCAGACTTATCTGACTTAATGAGCGGTATGTTTTTTAACTGATCGGACTTATGGTTTTCGCACAGCGGATGATCCAAAAAATCCCAACTTACATTGACGGAATTTTCAAATGAGCCAATGGACTGTCAAAAATTCAAATGTAAACAAACCCACACATGGCCTTATATCTGCTTTAAGTTGCTCTCTCTCTGTCGGTCGGTCTGTCATCCGACCATTGGGCCTGTAAAACCTTGTCACTTGTAAAACTATTTCAACTTTCAGACAAGATTTTGTCAAGCCAACATCAAAGTGTTTCTTTGTGGTGGTGGCGTAGTTGGCTAAAGCACATAACTGGTAATCAGAAGGTTGCTGGTTCAATCCCCACAGCCATCACCATTGTGTCCTTGAGCAAGGCACTTAACTCCAGGTTGCTCCAGGGGGATTGGCCCTGTAATCAGTGCACTGTAAGTTGCTTTGGATAAAAGTGTCTGCCAAATGCATAAATGTCTTTGCAAATTTTGTTTACTATAATTTTGGTTAATTTATTTCACTCTTGTGCTCCACAGCCTTTTGCACAATGGTGTTGTCTTCAACCGAAAGACATCTCCAAGATGCCGGAGAGCGCGTGGAAGCTGGTCTTCTACACAATGTCGTGGTCATATAGCACCTATCTTCTGTTTTTCTCCAACTATTCATTCTTCCAAAATCCTCCCTCTGTTTTTTACGGTAAGCTTCATGAGTGATACACCACTTATTGAATATATTCAACAAACATTGTTTTTGCCTTAGCACCACCACTAAAAGGGTATTCATACAGTGGCGGCCCATGCATTTTAAGTCTGGGCCTGCAGTGTGATTCATGCCATTAAGAAAAGTCTAGACACTGTTTCACAATTAATAAGACCAATGCCAATGGACATCATACATTACGTCAGTCAACTAATAATCCCAATTTACATTTTAAAAACACGTCCATGCACGAAAGCCAAAACCGAGGAGGTCTAATACCAGGAAAATAATATTCTGATATAATAATTTTTGCGATTTAAATATTGCTTGCAATAAATTTTGTTTTCGTAAGGGTACACGGTTACTTTTCAAAACTTGAACCAACACTGAACACTCCAGCCTGCCTGATTTACATTTAGAAAACTCCTGATGTTGCTATAACAATGCAAAAAGCACTTTCCAATTTACTTGAAGTGAAAATCAATCTTCCTTTCCTGTTTACATCTCAGGTTTTTCTTTTTTTTTTCTTTCTCCCCTTTTCTCCTCAATTTGGAATGCCCAATGTGCTCTAGGTCCTCGTGGTGGCATTGTGACTCGCCTCGATCCGGGTGGCGAGGAGGTTACGCCATGTGATTCTACCCTCCCTAGCAACCGGGCCAATTTGGTTGCTTAGGAGACATGGCTGGAGTCACTCAGCACGCCCTGGATTCAAGCTCGCGACTCCAGGGGTGGTAGTCAGCGTCTTTAGTCACTGAGCTACCCAGGCCCCCCTACACCTCGTGTTTTTAAATCCATAAGGATTGCTTTCTCAATGGCGATAGCAACAGTAATGACTGCTTACTTGTTAGCAATAGATCTCGCACTCTTCGCTTTCAATTAACAGTACGTACATTACTTAAAGCATGATTGTGTCACTCAAGGCCAGCTAGAAGGCCTCGAGTGGGACATATCCTAAAAACCACACCCACAGAGAACAAATACATCAATCTGATTAGCTGGTGAATCTGACATTAGATGCCTATTCACTGCACTGTTGAGGGATTCTGTAGAAATTCTGAAGGCTTAACGGGTGGAGCTCAGACTCGCATGCTGCTTCGGCATGCGATTTGTGAAACAGCCATCACGCTTCGCTTGTAAGCATTGAGGAATAATCTCTGATTGGATAAACTTTGATTTTTGCTATTCATTTTTAGATGAATTAGGAGTGGAAAGTGACTGAAAATACATAGGCAAAAAAGATGAATGAGAATTAAATGTTGAAAAAATATTTACTTATTAGGCATGTTAGGCTTTGCTGGCTCTGGGAATATATATATATATATACACACACAAGCCAAGGGCTGTCAATCGATTACTTTTTAATAGAATTACATAATATGCAGATTAATTAATCTAATTAAATGCAATTAATCACATAAATATTTGCTGAGAATAACTCAAATAACATTAATTAAATAATGATTAAATAATTATAAATGTAATATATATTTTAAAATGAATAATTCAATATCATTATGTTGCATCACATTATTGTGGCAGACAATAATGGCCAAAAAAATTATAATAGGCCAAAAAAAAAAAAAAAAGTGGCAATATATTGTTTATTTACATATTATTGAACATACACCTATCATTGGCCTACAGTCCCCAGTAGGCCATTTTGCAAACTTACCTCATCAATCTGTCCCAAGATAAATGTATTAAAAGAGCTCGTCAATGTACACTTGCATCAGACGGACATTTTTGGAGCTTCTCACTTTGGTTGTGGCGCATCATAAACACCATTTTTAGGTCGCTGTGTCGAGTTAAATGTAGTTTGAAACTTAGAAAACACATATTGAGATCCCTTCATTCGGAATTGCGCTCCGTCCAAATTTGTTTAAATGAAAGAACGCGTCCTCATCTTGTGCCATCGCTAATGTCAGGCAAGCCAGTTTGTTGTCTGTTCAGCTGCGTGTTGCCTATACAGCTGGAGTTTCATTTACTGCCCCCTGCTGAAAACAGGCGGTCCTTCAAGCTTGAATTTCTCCAATGGGAGGAATATTCCTTATTACAGTCTGGGATACATGATTAATTACATCATGTTATTTGTTATATATTAATCGTATTGAATTAACATGTTAAATTGACAGTCCTAATATATATATATATATGATACAATTTATTTTATAAAAATCACCCTAAAATCAAGTCGGTTATTAGACGAACAAATAGTCGAACATTTTGACGAATCCATAAAGTATGTTTATTAGAAAAAAGGTTGGTCAATTAGGAAAAGAAATCCGTTTTTGACAATTGTTGATGTTTAATGACTAAAGATCAGATTGGTAGACATGCTGCCTTCATAAGCACATGGAGGGTCTCTGTAACACAGTTAGCTATTATATGTTAAACCTTCTTATCAACATATATCAAGTCATTCTGACAGTTACAGGTAGATATACGAACTGTAGTCTCTCTTGTACTGTGTCAGCATAAATAATCTCTTTTATGAGGCCAGTGTTCTACTTTTCTTCAGTAAGTTGAGGGTCATTCTCCATTTCTTGCTGTTCTTTTTATGGCTGTGAAGTTCACATCATGCGTTAACCTTTAATGCCTCTTTTCTGGGTTACGAAACCCTGCTCCAAAGCAGAGTTAGCACTGCTTTTGCTGGGTTAACCCCAAATTGTGGTGCCAAACATTTACAGTGTGAAATTATATGTTTCTATAATGTTACAAAGTGTTGTTTAGCAACAAACAAACCAATCATAAACTGCCTCAGTGCTTGTCTCATTAAATAATAATGCACTTTGTTGAGGGAAACAGTTAAAAAGGTTGAGTAGCGACAACAAAAGCATTACTGCATTGATGAAGAGGCGGTGTAGTTTTTGTAGTATATTTCAGAGGCCTTAAAGGGAATAACCCAGGATTACATTAACGCAGGGTTTAGAATGACCCTGGATTCATAATTTATAGCGTGGAATGCCCATATGTCACGGGTTTGTGCAATCTCTCTTGGTTTAGACTGGAAGAGGGGGATGCCGGTTCCCACAGATATCGCTATAGCATACCTGGTCCAGGGCAGCTTCTACGGCCATTCCATATACGCCACCATCTACATGGACGTGTGGAGAAAGGACTCCCTCGTCATGGTGGTGCATCACTTCATCACGCTGGCCCTTATCACGTTCTCCTATGCCTTCAGGTCTGCCTGTTGAAATGGGTTTTTGAAGTTCCAGTTTCCATAGTAACAACAATACCTGCAGCTCAAAGTAGCTTGTAGTGACAGCTCAGAGAATAGTCACATAATATGGCGCTAAAGGCCACAACTTAGCAAGCACTTGTCATTGCGGTGTAGTTGACTTATGACTGTTTCTGACCGAATCTTTCTTAGATACCACAACATTGGCATCCTAGTCCTTTTTCTTCATGACATCAATGACATTCAGCTGGAGTTCACCAAACTCAACGTCTACTTCAAGACCCGGGGCGGAAAAGACCACTTCATCAATGACGTCCTGTCCAACATGGGTGCTGTTAGCTTTAGCATCACCTGGTGAGGCTCGCTTGCTGATCACACACCTGAACAGTTTTGCTAATTAATGCAAACATACACTGCCTGGCCAAAAAAATATTTCATTGGACGGCCTTTAGCTTTGATTACGACGCGTATTCGTTGTGGCATTGTTTCGACAGCTTTATGCAACATCACAACATTTATTTCCATCCAGTGTTGCATAAATTTTTGGCTAAGATCTTGTAATGATGACAGAAGAGTCGAACCACTCCATAAAGTCTTCTCCAGCACATCCCAAAGACTTTCAATGGGGTTAAGGTCAGGACTCTGTGGTGGCCAATTCACGTGTGAAAATAATTCCTCATGCTGCCTGAACCACTTTCACAATTTGAGCCTGATGAATATTGGCATTGTCGTCCTGGAATATGCCTGTGCCATCAGGGAAGAAAAAATCCATTGATGGGATAACCTGGTCATTCAGTACATTCAGGTAGTCAGCTGACTTCATTTTATTGCCGCATAACGTTGCTGAGCCTTGACCTGATTAATTGAAGCAACCCCAGATCATAACACCGCCTTAAATCCAAACGGCGACTTTTTGTTGGGCCAGGCAGTGTAATTACACAGTAAAAAGCATTATACAAGGTTTAATGGATTGTACACAGGTAGATTCACATCCTTTGTTGATTTCAGAACAACATTCCTATCAACCTAGCATTGTTCTTTAATCGTAGGCATTGGATTAGAGTTAAGGTTAGGATATAATTTTTTCCACTTGCTGTTTCGTCTAGCTCTCTAGCCTTTTAGAGTATACTCCTTTGACCGCGAGACTATATGGATGTGTTTGACACATACGAACTAAGACTGCTTTGTGATGCTTTTCTAGCAGAGTCAGCTGCAGGCACATGTGCAGATAATGCACAAAGACACGGACGGTCCATGTCTTTTGCGCGTCATCTGCTGATGACGGAACTTACGCCACGTAGCGTCACCTAAAAAAGTAGCAAGAATGCATACATTTTGCCATCTATAATGGGATACAGTACCTCACGAGTGAGCTAGTTTATTGTTTCTTCCACAGGTTTTGGTTCCGTTTGTACTGGTTCCCACTCAAAGTGCTGTGGGCCTCATGTGTTACCAGCATCCAGTCTGTTCCCCACATCCCTTTCTACTTCTTCTTCAACACGCTGCTCTTCATCCTGCTCATCATGAACATCTACTGGTTCCTGGTAAGAATGGCTATATTTAAACAGACAGATGGGTTTGATGGCTAAAGCTCAGGTCTGGTAACCAGGAGATTGCTGGCCCGAGTCCCGCAAGGGGAACACCATGATCTATCACCATGGTGCACTCAAACAAAGGAACACAAAGAAGTCCCAGGTTGCTGTAAAGCAGTGTTATCTCAACCCTGAACACTGAAACCCAACATGAATATTTTTGGATGCCTCCCTTATCCAACACAACTGATTAGCTCATTAGTAGAGACTCTAGTCAAGTCAAGTGAGAAGCAGGTATTGTCCTAAGAATAAGTGTACTTTTAAGTCACTATGGATCAATATTTCTAAAATGACTACTTACTAGGGTTGGGAACCAAGAATCCATGTTTTTTTTTTTTTTTATCCGAACCAAAAGGTTTCATGACTTTTGTTTCCATTGACGGTTCTCAAATGTGTGTCTTTCACTAAGGCGGACGCAACACTGAGCTACAATACTCGGACAGTGTTTCTGGTACCACTCAGTGGCACTACAACACCGCTACTGAACCAGCAGCATGACCAGTGTGGTATAATTCCCAAATAAATTACTCATGTGAGCCGGTTCTTTTAAATCTACAGTGCAAAACATATTTCAAAAGTACTTAAAGAATTGTTAATGGAACCGTTAAGGAACGAAAATTGCTGGGAGGAATCGGAACCGAAATTTCTCACGATTTGCATCCTTATTACTTACACAGTACACACCGTATTACCCTGAGATCAGTGGTATCAGATTAGCCATTAGTAAGTATTTAGCTTTTGTATCCAAAGTGTCTTGCAGTAAATTTACTACATGGTAAGTGCAATAATTGTGAGCACCTTTCCATTTCATGAACTTGAAACAAAAACTGGGTTTCTAGCTAAACTCTTTAACCCCTTAGCAACCACCAGAGACCCATTCCAGGTTGTATTTTGCAACTGTTACCTCTCTGAAATGTGTGTAAATATCAGCCAAAAGAAAACGGCTGGTTAGTTTTCTATTCTTTTATGCAGTTCATCGTGCTGTTTGTGGTGAAGGTCCTAACAGGCCAGATGACGGAGGTAAACGACGTCCGAGAATATGAGGAAGACATGCAAATGGAGAGGAAGGACGCTGATCAGAACTCTGCTGAAGGGTAGGTGGATAACTGTATCAGTCTGTAGTTAGCTCTGGTATAAAGCACATATGTTTGAGAGGAAGTGTTGTGGTCAACTAGCAATTGATTTTGTGCATCAAAAACACTGCTGTAACTTACCTGTCTTATGTCAAAATATAATTTTGCTTCACCAAGAGATGATAAACATAAGTAGCTAAGGCCATGTCCACACTAATACATTTCTGTTTGAAAACACATCTTTTTCTCAATGTTTTAGTCTTCCGTCTACACTGAGACAGCGTTTTGTCCAGTGAAAATTGAGCTTTTCGAAATTGCTCTCCAAAGTGGATACATTTGAAATGTATTCGAGTTGTAGTGTGGACTGGGAAAATGGTGGCATTGGAAAAACGATGATGTGTTTAAGGTCATGTGATGCAGTCACGTGATCCATCCAGCCCTAAACAATCAAGATGGCGGCCCATGGTGTAGCGGCGTTTTTGTGCCTGCTATCCACTTTGATAGCATTGTTAAAGATAAATGTTACCTTGTACAACCTTCACATTGCATTCCTTTAAAGGTGACAGGAAGTTTACATGGAATTGGACTATTGCGTTTCAGACCGTACATGGAACAGTGATATTTTGCATGCACAGAAGGAGATTTAAGTGTTTTTAGATGTTTCAGTGTGGATGAGCAACTTTTGGAAAACGTTTGAAAACAGCAGTACGAACGGAGAGCGTAACGAAAATGGCATTTTCAAATTTTTCCGGATTAACGTGGACATAGTCCCAAGTATGGCGATTCTCACGAAACCTGAAATGAAAATGTCCAGGTCAAATTGAATCCCAAATCAATACAAAAAAATGAGAAACTTGCAGACATTTAGGACCATTACGATGTTTTTTGCACTGAGACATTATTTTCCGGACATCTAAATGGGCTTTTTATTTTCTTTACACAAAATATTATTTGTTTCTTTTTTTTCTTCTCCCCAATTTGGCATGCCCAATTCCCAATGTGCTCCAAGTCCTTGTGGTGGCATAGTGGCTCGCCTCAATCCGTGTGGTGGAGGACGAATCTCAGTTGCCTCCACGTCCGAGACAGTCAATCTACACATCTTATCACGTGGCTTGTTGAGTGCGTTACCGCGGAGACGTAGGCTTCACGCTATTCTCCACGGCATCCACGCACGACTCACCACGCGCCCCACCGAAAGCGAGAACCACATTATAGCAACCATGAGGAGGTTACCCCATGTGACTCTACCCTCCCTAGCAACCGGGCCAATTTGGTTGCTTAGGAGACCTGGCTGGAGTCACTCAGCACACCCTGGATTCAAACTCGTGACTCCAGGGGTGGTAGTCAGCATCAATACTCGCTGAGATACCCAGGCCCCCCACATTATTTGTTTCTTTTGATTTTGGAATAAAATTGGACTAGGACATTTTCTTGACCAGTTTAGTGAGAATCACCCACTACCTTAAAAGACCAACATAGCTGGTGATCAGCGGTTTATTAGGTTTTCCTAACAAGACAACCTTGGTTAACTAGCTTTACTAGACATACTATGCTGATTTAGCCTTACCAGCTAAACAGCTATGCTGGTCCACCAATACAAACTAATGCCAAATGAGCACTAACCAGAATAAACCAGTGTAGACCACCCTTGGAATTCAGGCTAGCCAAAGCTAGTCTTTTCAGCAGGGTTGCTAACTAGACTAGCGAAGTATAAAAAGACGGAGTATTACATACTTCCGTGATCTATGCTCGATTTGGGCCTGTTTCTTTAAGTTTTAACAGTTGGGTAGTGCTTGTTACAGCTCAAGATCTTTTAACCACATGCTAAGACAGCTTTGTACCGCTTGCCTAGCTGCTAGCATCTTGGCTATGATTTCAGCAAACAACCTCTCCTTATCATAGCTTTATCTGTAACAATCTGAGATCATTAAGTGCACCAGGCCATTTCAACTCAACCTGTGAAACGAGTAGATTGAATGAAAGTGCCCTCTCATGTAGATGTGATAAGCATCATGCAATCAGTCCTGTTCTTATCTCTCTAACCTTGAAGTGAAGTGATATCCGACCGTGTCACATGCATCCTTTGACCACCTCCTTCTACCCTGACTGTTTCTCTATTGCTGAGTTCGGAATGGCATACTACCCACACTTCTCTTACTACTTCTGCCATGTCTGTCTATGGCAGAAATAGTAAGAGTAGCATGGTAGTACACCATTCTGAACTCGGCCTATGTCTGTTCCTTCCTTTCAGGAAACACTTGCAGAACGGAACTAAGAAGAAACATCTATAACATCTCAGTGCCGCCACCTGCAGGCAATGATTACAAGGTAATAGGTGACCTAGTTTGATTCCGACCTCAGAACGTCACGGTGATTGGACAGTCATGAAGAGAACGACAAGAAGAAACAAATCGACAATGATCAGTTTTATTTCTGTTGGGTTTTTTTTATCACTGTAATTATAATTGATATTGTTATTACAGCACTGTGAATGTTATTTGGTGTTCTTTGTCTTATATATTGCTTTGTAGAATGTGGGATTGTTAAATTCCTGCTGGAAAATCAAGCTTAAGATGGTAGCTGGTTTCTAGATGGTCCAAGCTGGTCCATATCTGATCGACCAGCTACCATGTTCCAAAAACCAGCTTGACAACCATGGTCCAAGATGGTCTCCCAGCTTGGACCATCTAGAAACCAGCTTCCACGTTCCAAAACACAGCTACCAGCTTAAGCTGGCTTTCCAGCAGGGAATTTAGGAAGTTGTCAAGAACCTACAGGTGGTAGGAGTGACCGTGATATCACCACCCGAGAACATGTTTGAAACCAGTAGAACACACAATAATCAGGTTTTGTGGTCTTCATCAGGGACCGCAGTATGTTTGATTAGAATAAGACTTTTTTGGTTGTTTTGTGTATTTATTTTAATTCCAGGATTGAAAGTGTTGTAAAGGGAAAGGGTTGGTAATTATTCTGTCGTAGCAAGTACTAGTGCATGAACCAGCTGGCTTGTTTTTTTAATATGTACTAACTTAAAGCCTACACAGGTTACAGCCACCCAAACAGCCTGACCTGTGTCAATCAATCAAAGACACATTTGTACAGTATTACCATGTTTGAATGTATGTGACTTAAAGGGGATTGCTTTTAATGTTTGGATTCCAATAACTGTCTGAAAATACTGCTTGCATTCCTTATGTAAAAAACGAATGGTCTGTTTACTTTTCCAAAAGCATCTGTTTCTGCAATGATGGCATCAAAGCTAGCTACTTAGTGGCTAGAGATTATTTGTATCCAGAACTCTTTGATCATGGAAACCAATTGAGTTTGTTAACATAGAGATACACAAATTAATCCAACCTGCTGAAGTATTTATGCAGATGCTGTATTAAGGAACGCATGACCCCTTTGAGAACTTTTCAATATGCTGTATGAAGAAAATCTAAAGACAAAGTGGAACTGATATTATCTGTCGTACTCTGTTGACCACTCCACGAAAATTGCAATGTATACTTGAAATGTTGATTAGCCTGCTGTATCATGTGCAAATGTGCACATCAACATTTCTTTTGAAAGCTGAGAAATTTGCGTTCAGGTGGAATCGCGCACAAGTGCGGATGAGATCCGTCTGTCATTGTGGTGACGTCTTCCGTTCAAAGCTAGCTTGCGCCAAGAGTTAGCGATTTGCGAATTTAGTTGTTTAGTCTCAACGTTTTGTTTTGGGATTTTCATTTAGGCATTGTTTAGCAATTCGAATTGCTGCTGTTTTAAAGGGTTTTTTTTCTTAAACCGAAAACTTCCTATAAATGCACTGTTAATTATTTATACACATTATGTCTACATGGGTACTGTCGAAAGAGTATAGTCAGGCCGTCTATGGTTTTCTTACCCAGCTTGGTCGAATTACTGGAATTGCAGTAAAACGCGGTCGTGGCTAGATGGTAACCTTCGTTCCGTTAAACTTTGTGAGATTTATAAACTGCGCTTTATCATAGTAAACTGCGCTTTATCATAGTTCCCCAGACACAATCATCGCTCTTCCCCAAAACCGAACCTTGGTTTTTCACTGAACGAGGGTTACCACCACCACCACCACCATCTAATCGTTAAACGGCACACTCAATTTATTTTCTTTATGAAAAAATGTCCTTAGAAAATCCCGGAATTTTTTGCGCTATATTTTATTTTATTTTAAAATTGTTTGCGTACTTTTTTTTCCATTTAACAAGGCTCCATCTGATAAGAATTTAAGTGTGTCGAGTGGAAATAATTGTGTTGTGTTGAGAATTTTCAGAGTGCTGATACTCTAGAAACGTGCCAAAAATTCTGAACCGCAGGCGAGCGTTACGCCGTTAAGTAATTTAGAGTTTGAAATGTCCAGAGAAATTGCGTGGGGTATGTTATTATAAATCTGGGGTTATCCCAATGTTATTTAAATTAAATTGCACTGTAATTTCTTACTATTGTTGCTATTGTTCTGCATAAAAGATTTTAAAAAAAAATAGTGGATGCTGGGGAATTTTTACAGATTACTTTTAACATGGACAAAATAAGTCATTATAAACACTTGTTTTGACACTTGTTTATCTTGGACCATTTATTTATTGCAGGATTTGTTTTAGTTGATTTCGGTCTAACCACTAGGAGTGTGACAGGTATTTTGTCTTTTGTAATGGAACAATTTTAATAAAACCAGTTGAATTAGTGAACTGATCCAATTGTGTTGTATCATGTTTTTCCATTTAATAAATTCTGTCCAAAGAAAACAACTGCAATATTGACTTATTTCAACAAATGCCTTTATTTATTTTTTACTTCGTCTTTTGCCCCAAGAATCAAGTTTGTGTACCCCTAGTTTCTACAGTTCGAAAAGTAAAATTGGGAGAACAAAAGATTTTAAATCAGTGCAAGTCGAAGCATTATTAACTTCCATAAATAACAGCAAATTTGTACCCTACTGCATTCACATAAATGGTGAAAGCAGGACTGGACTTCGGATGTCAAAGCACACAAGGAATTAGCATTCGGAAAGAAATCGGGGTTTGTATGCAGAAGAACTGTACACTGTGACAAAAACGTTATTCGACTTGTTTAAGAGGGATTGTAATCTTCAAGATAAAATTAGGTGAAGAAAAACATGAAATATCGGTCACCAATCGTCACATTATAAACATATAATACTCGCTTTAAAGAGAATCAGCAGTTTTTGCACCGAAGTGAGTTGAAACTTGCGAAAAAGATTTAGTGTCAGACATACGAAGACTTCAACTCAACCCAGAGCATGATTTGGCCCACTCTGTAGTAGCTGCCAGTGAAGATACCCAATGCTTTCAGGAAACACTGCTTAAAAGTACAATCCGTAATTGACTCGGGAAGTTAATGATAACACAACAAACACCCATTGAACAACTGCAACACTCGACATTTAGCCAGTTCCTCCATTCAGTGTTCGACTAAGTGGCTCCGTTCGAACAATTACACATTGTATTTTTAAAGGGATAGACCACCCAAAAAATGAAAATGCTGTCGCCTTTTTACGTCGTTTCAAATCCGGAAAAAATATATTTTAGGCAGAATGACATGAGGCTGAGTAAATGGCAGAATTTTCATTTGAACAGTTGCTTTAAGGATGTAGGACACAGTAGGAATGAGGCAGCGTTGGGACAGCGAAGATTTGAAGGCTTGCAGAGGAGCAGTGGATGAAACACTTGGCATGAAAATCAACTTTCATTCTCAGAAAAATAATCAAACAAACACACAAACATGTTATAAGGAAACCGGACACACTCTTGGCTCTGCTGTGGGACCCCTGAGGTCCCTAATATTGCAGGTGCGAGAAGAGACAGAAGTCGTACGTTAGTGTTGTTTGACCCGAGGTGCGGTGACTCTGCGCAGGAAACCGTACAGAAGTCCAAAATTCTACAAGGATAAGAGGAATTACGTCATTTCATAACACTTAAAATTCAGTTTCAAGAAAAATCTGAATGTTAGATTTTACCTGTACGGCGAGATAGAGCACTCCGAGATAAGATGCGATACAGACAGCTAGCAGCAGGTCGAAGATCGCTGGTTTTACCCTGATGCGTTTTAAAATGCAAAATAGACCAGAATGATTGAACAGCAAATAACGAAACGGCTTTCACACAACACTTAACCCGGGATATGCAACATTTCACACTTGTAATTTTGAAAGGGGGTTAAGTGTTTAATGTTATTAGCTTGATCATTTACAAATGTAATAATTAGATTAATTAGAAACCCCAGGTTTACAAATGTAGTGAAATATTGACTACACTCAAAAAACCTTTTTGAGATTAACGCATTTCAATTGTATGTCCATCAAACTGAATTGACAGGATCTTTAAATAGTGTACATATTATGAATTCAGAATAAATGTGAAGTATTTAATTAAAATGAATGAGTATAAACTCATTGATTATCTAATCAGCCAATCGTGTGGCAGCAGTGTAATGTATAAAATCATGCAGATATGGGTCAGGAGCTTCAATGTTCACATCAAGCATCAGAATGGGTTAAAATGTGGTGACAGTGATATAGACCATGGCATGATTGTTGGTCTGACCATTCTCCTCTGACCTCTTGTCATTAACAAGCCATTTTCATCCACAGAACTGCCATTCACTGGATGTATTTTGGTTTCCACAGAATCATTCTCCATACCAGTGGTTCTCAACTGGTTTTGCTTCGGGACCCAGATTTTACACTGGACATCAAATGGCGACCCGCCATAGTAAAAAACATAACCTGTATTTAATGTATCCTGGGTCGCATTTTCTTTTAACTTGCATAGTTTTGTTCATGGTTTTCAAGTATAAATGCATGCATCAAGTGACATATTTGACTAAAAGTAGTTCTCTTCCACCTTTTAGAAGTTGATGATATTTATTATCCAGTTTATTTCCAAATATCAAACATCATTCTAACAGAACATATACACTATATTGCCAAAAGTATTCGCTCATCTGCCTTTAGACGCATATGAACTTAAGTGACATCCCATTCTTAATCCATAGGGTTTAATATGACATCGACCCACCCTTTGCAGCTATAACAGCTTCAACTCTTCTGGGAAGGCTTTCCACAAGGTTAAGGAGTGTGTTTATGAGAATTTTTGACCATTCTTCCAGAAGCGCATTTGTGAGGTCAGACACTGATGTTGGACGAGAAGGCCTGGCTCGCAGTCTTCTCTCTAATTCATCCCAAAGGTGCTCTATCGGGTTGAGGTCAGGACTCTGTGCAGGCCAGTCAAGTTCTTCCACACCAAACTCGCTCATCCATGTCTTTATGGACCTTGCTTTGTGCACTGGTGCGCAGTCATGTTGGAACAGGAAGGGGCCATCCCCAAACTGTTCCCACAAAGTTGGGAGCATGGAATTGTCCAAAATCTCTTGGTATGCTGAAGCATTCAGAGTTCCTTTCACTGGAACTAAGGGGCCAAGCTCAGCTCCTGAAAAACAACCCCACACCATAATCCCCCCTCCACCAAACTTCACAGTTGGCACAATGCAGTCAGACAAGTACCGTTCTCCTGGCAACCACCAAACCCAGACTCGTCCATCAGATTGCCAGATGGAGAAGCGTGATTCGTCACTCCAGAGAACGCGTCTCCACTGCTCTAGAGTCCAGTGGCGGCGTGCTTTACACCACTGCATCCGACGCTTTGCATTGCACTTGGTGATGTATGGATTGGATGCAGCTGCTCGGCCATGGAAACCCATTCCATGAAGCTCTCTACACACTGTTCTTGAGCTAATCTGAAGGCCACATGAACTTTGGAGGTCTGTAGCGATTGACTCTGCAGAAAGTTGGCGACCTCTGTGCACTATGCGCCTCAGCATCCGCTGACCCCGCTCTGTCATTTTACGTGGCCTACCGCTTCGTGGCTGAGTTGCTGTCATTCCCAATCACTTCCACTTTGTTATAATACCACTGACAGTTGACTGTGGAATATTTAGTAGCGAGGAAATTTCACGACTGGACTTGTTGCACAGGTGGCATCCTATCACAGTACCACGCTGGAATTCACTGAGCTCCTGAGAGCGGCCCATTCTTTCACAAATGTTTGTAGAAGCAGTCTGCATGCCTAGGTGCTTCATTTTATACACCTGTGGCCATGGAAGTGATTGGAACACCTGAATTCAATTATTTGGATGGGTGAGCGAATACTTTTGGCAATATAGTGTATTACACAGGAGGAAAACTTTATTCATAATTTGTCCACAAGTCTTGGAGGTCCAGATTTAAAGCCATTTATGTATATGCCCTTATATTTACAGTGTAATGACATATAAGCACGGCGTAAGACCATGATGGTCCCTCATTACTATGGCTAGAGGTCAATGTAGCTAGTTTTTCTAATAATAATAATAATAATAATAATATAATAATAAATGATAGTGTTAATTAAAAATACTACAGATTCAACCTAATACATTATTTAATATGAAACTGTAACATTTGTCAAAATATCACAGTTACTGTTACTGCTGTAAAATCATGAAACATTTTTGTATGGGTGATGTGTAATTTTAAAAACAACAACTTTATTTTGGCGCATAGCACAGTGTTGTTCTGTTCCACCTCAATGTTGTTTATAATGTCGGGGCTGCCTGTTTGAGAGGTTTGACTTCCTCCATAGTGATTTAAACTAGAAAAATTCAAATGGGCATTAACTACGTTTCCATCCAAGGATTGTTTGCAAAAAAAGTTTTAGCGCATCAAAATAAAGCTGATTGAAACGCAAATTATCGATAAAATTTCACAAGTGTCGACATAATATTTTTCTGTTTAACTCTAGCGCATAAACTCTATGTCGATACATAAAATGTCGCGAAAAACTGGTTTGGAAACACTTTTTGTTGAGAAAATAGGCATTAATGCAAAAATGTAGTGTCACATGACAGAATTTGCCCCAAACGTAAGCCTGAGTTAATCATGACGACAAGGTATAGGATCCTTGAAAGCCAATTTATTGTACGTGATTATAGATTGATCTGAACGGCATAAAGATCCGATCACTGCAAACATGACACTTCCAGGAGTGCCAACACAAATATCTTGTATCATGCACATCAACAAGTGCACAGAGAACAAATGAATGGCCACACTTTGTGATTAGACATCCGGTAGATGTTTTTCTACACCATTCAAAATAATAGACGGCAGTCACAGAATTAGCCCACAATACAAAAAACATATCGTTTCTGTGCACAAAGATGTTTTAAATTAAAAATAAATACACAATACTAGAAGAAAAGCTTCAGTGTGCTTTTTTGGAACACGAACATATAGCCCAATTCTATAAAATTATTGTTTAGCTTTTGAAAAAATGCCAGCAAATTTCCCTATATTAAATTAAATAAATTACCAAACGAAAAACGCATTAAATTAAAAAAATATATTACCTTGCCTTTTCTTTACACAAACTTAAATTAGCCGTACCCTGTTCTGTAGACGAAAAAAGTCGGCTGAATGACATTTTCTACACTTCAAGACTATAAATTATCAGAACTATTTGTTCAATGCGGAGTTCACTTTCAGAAAACGAGCTTTTGAAAATTTTAAAACGTTTAAATATTTTAAATCTAACCCTCTTTACCTCGGATCGCATTTGCTGAGCTTCTTCAGAAAATGTAAATTGTATTATGACGCTAAAATTAATTTTAGATGACAATCAAGTTCAGTTGGTCGTTAAAAGTTGCTGGACAAATATGCGGAACATAATGCTGTTGAGATGGCAGTGCTTTAGATTAGATGATTGTTTAAAATAGCCTGTTGAATATCAGGAATGTATCATATGTAAACCCTGATATTACACTACATCCGTTTCTTTAATAGCTGTGCACACAGCATATACTCATCGATGGATGCTCCTTATAATAAGACTGAAAGTTTCCCCACTATTTGGTGCAGGTTGCCAGCTTGAACAGGGCCATGATGATTCGCTTTCGGGTCAGAACCGGTGGGAACCTGCGATAGACGCAACATCAGGACCAATATTACAGTCCTATCAGAAGGGCAACTGCTCCCTTTTGATTGCAATTCCTCGTCTTCTGATTGCATTTATTTGTGAAATTATAATGACAAGAAGCTGGCTAATTTCAATGAATTGTCTCAATACTCTCCCCATTTTACCAAAACTTCAGAGAAAAAATAGGGACATCTGGGAGGCGAATTAGCAATAAACACACATTTCTGAATGGAAACGGATTCAGGGCAGATTTCTTTTGCGCTAAACCAAAACTTATGCGACAGTTTTTTTTTTTTAGGCATGATGTCATCACGCACACCATTTTTATCGATAAAAGGCCATTTGAATGGAAACAGGCAGAAGATGGCAAATTTCGGCAATTTTTTTCATGCATTTTCACTTTGTCGATAACAAAATAGCGCGATAAGCGGATGGAAACTAGGCTACAGATCCACGGTGGGCGAGCAGGTGCGCCAGAGAAGCCGTTGTAGATGAGAAGCCTTTTGCGTGTATAAAAAAAAAAAAAAATCGCTGAAATTTTACTTAGGTAGCTGGCGAAAAATTTTCAATGGGAGAATCATGCATGTTCTTTCCCTGCTGTCCGCGACCCAGTCCGAACAGACCTGCGACCCACCAGTTGAGAAACACTGCTCTATAAACTCTAGAGACTGTTGAGTGTGAAAATCCCAGGAGATCAGCAGTTACAGAAATACTCAAACCTGCCCATCTGGCACCAACAATCATGCCACGCTCCAAATCACTGAGATCACATTTTTCCCCATTCTGTTGGTTGATGTGAACATTAACCGAAGCTCCTGACCCGTATCTACATGACTTTATACATTACACTGCTGCCACACGATTGGCTGATTAGATAATCACATGAATAAGTAGATGTACAGGTGTTCTTAATAAAGTGGCCGGTGAGTGTAGTAAACCAAATTCATAATTTATACAATTTGGAAAATGGCAATGCAACTACATTTGAAGTGACATTACCTGTTTACGAAAATTTAAATAAGAATATATAATAATATCCTGAATTATATATACATATATATGTACACACCGATCAGCCATAACATTAAAACCACCTGCCTAATATTGTGTAGGTCCTCCTCGTGCCGCCAAAACAGCACCAACCCGCATCTCAGAATAGCATTCAGAGACGATGTTCTTCTCACCACAATTGTACAGAGTGGTTATCTGAGTTACCGTAGACTTTGTCAGTTCGAACCAGTCTGGCCATTCTCTGTTGACCTCTCTCACCAACAAGGTGTTTCCGTCCACAGAACTGCCGCTCACTGAATGTTTTTGGCACCATTCGGAGTAAATTCTAGAGACTGTTGTGTGTGAAAATCCCAGGAGATCAGCAGTTACAGAAATACTCAAACCAGCCCGTCTGGCACCAACAATCATGCCACGCTCCAAATCACTGAGATCACATTTTTCCCCATTCTGATGGTTGATGTGAACATTAACTGAAGCTCCTGACCCGTATCTGCATTATTTTATTCACTGCACTGCTGCCACATGATTGGCTGATTAGATAATCACATGGATGATTGTTGGTGCCAGATGGGCAGGTTTGAGTATTTCTGTAACTGCTGATCTCCTGGGATTTTCACAAACAACAGTCTCTAGAATTTACTCCGAATGGTGCCAAAAACAAAAAAATATCCAGTGAGCGGCAGTTCTGTGGACGGAAATGTCTTGTTGGTGAGAGAGGTCAACAGAGAATGGCCAGACTGGTTTGAACTGGCAAAGTCTATGGTAACTCAGATAACCACTCTGTACAATTGTGGTGAGAAGAACAGCGTGTCAGAATGCTATTCTGAGATGCGGGTTGGCGCTGTTTTGGCAGCATGAGGGGGACCTACACAATATTAGGCAGGTGGTTTTAATGTTGTGGCTGATCGGTGTATACACACATTATATATATTGTTTTTAATAAATATCCTTAAACATTTATTATTTAAATTTACTTCAACATATTTAAACAAATCTCATTTAAACCATCTGTTTAAATCTTCATTTTTTGAGCGTACCCAGCAGGTTCAGATATAAATGTATAATTATGGGGCAATATTTGCCCCCTGGATCTGATTTTTAGGGGCATTTATTTATATATTTTTACTTCAGGAGGTCATTTTTAATATATGTTTTTTATTATTACAAAATCCAAATTAATTTAGGAAGGCTTTTACCTAAACATTTAAATCAGTATGAACTCATATTTTATAATAATATGTGTAAGACTTTGCATTAAATAATAGAAAATACTTCAAATGTAAAACGATTTTTAAAAAGTTAATTAAAGGGGCATTTTTGTGCCAAGCCCCCATTATTTTCTGACCCTGGTACCCAGGTTAATTACTAACTCAGGATAAAGAGTGAACAGTGTGAATCAGCATTACTTTAACAAAGGGTTTACAATTTTCAGTGTGAAAAGACCAAAAGTGTTGCAAATATGCTAGAAATTCCAACCAATAACTGATCATTTCAATAAATAATTACTGACACTCTCACCTATAAGCATTCATGGTCTGCTTAAGTTGATCGTAAAAGACAAACTCTGGATCCCTGTCGAAACGAAGCAAAGAATAAAAACAAGATCATCTGTACAGCAGCATCTTTTAAAATCTGAATTTCCAGTGCCGGTCTGGAAGCAGTAAGCTAATGGAGCTGATTTCACCTCTTATCTGCTCTGACTAGATGTCTCTTGACGTCCTTTAGATAGCGGCTCATGTGATACTCCAGCGTGTTGACGATGCTGCTGTCTTTGTCCACCAGTTGTGCGGCTCGCGGCTGAGCGGTTAGCCAGTCCAACAGTGACGTCAGCTGCTCGTCCTGTACCTGCTGTTGAGAGAGAAGAGACACGAGTAACAAGAGCAACTCTGAGGGAGCCATGAAATAAGGGTACAGTATTTGCAAACTGTAGATCTGAGGGCTGAAACAGCAGCAAAATCATCCGCACTTGATCTCACTCACCATCTGTTCAGTAAAGATCTCCAGGTCTCCACTGGCACCCTGTGCAAGTCAGAAAAATTATATTAATGTTGCATAGTGCTGAATAGTGACTGACCAAAAAGAGTTTGGGTGACTGATTTAAAGTTGATATAAACATAACACAGTTTAATGACAGCAAATTAACACTTTATACAGTACTGCACAATATAAAATTTTACACAAAAGTGAGTGTTCAATATATGCGTTTCTTAAATTTGTGTGCGTATATCGGAATGAAAACAAACAGATTTCAACTTATATTAATATCATGGCTGGGACTAAGGGGAGGCTGGGTGGGCCTTGGCCCCCAAGAATTTCACTGTGCCTCCAGAAACTTCAGACACCCCCTACCCTAGTCAGATGGCAAAACAATCAACCCCCCTCCATTCATTCCCTTGTCAGACAGTGAAATGCATATTATATGGTATAATGGATAATGCTATCCAGACCGCTAGAGGGCGCCGCTTGCTCACACATCACTGACTGAAGCACTGAATGCAGGCTATATTTTAAAATGCAGCCTTTAAGGTTTAGTAATCGTGCAAGGCCATATTTTTATTTCAATATTGATTCAATCATTCAGCATTAATGACTATAATGAAGCTGTCTCGGAAGTCTAAGTCTGCTGGTTTCAAAGCGTTTTGGATGGTTTCCCTCATCATGTACAGATAAGTGCCATCAATACAAGTGCCACATTCATTTATGGTGGTTTTACCACATAAACGTGAGAATAAGAAAGAATACAAATTAAATATTATATGTTCTTAGGAGTGCCAACCCTTCTACATATTGTGGCTATTATTATTTCTGGATTGTGCATTTAAATTCAGACTTTGTACAAAGTGTGTTACTACTTAATTATAAATACACCATTGTTTTTTCATGTTGGCATATTAATGCTTATAACCAAAATACCAATGATTTTAATTTGGTCATTAATTGACCAATAAATATCTGTAGCCAATACATCGGTCCATCCCTAGTTTTTATAACATTCTCAGTAACAAGATTCAATGTTAAACGCTTCACAGTTTTGCATTACTTACTTTTTCTGTCAGGTTGTATATCACCCTCGCCAGAGTCTCTGCAATGACTTTTGTGTTACGACTGAGTTTCTTCAAATCCACATGAGGTCTACGAAGAAAACGGAATCGAAAACAGATGACAACGTCAGTTAAATGAACAATCAGCTGGGGGAGGATCAAAATGGCGATGCTATGACGGGGTGAGAGAGCACCAATCATCACCCACCCGGCGGTGGCCTCTCCCGCCCCCTCCAGAGAGGGCGACACTGACCGCATGTCCATGATGGAGTGACGCTCCGCGCTGCGGTGGCTCTCCAGGTGCGACAGGGTGAACGCGGGCAGACGGCGGATGCCGAATCGCTCGTGCTCCCATGCCAAAGTGTCGTCGGCCAGGTTGATCTTTTTGTGGACCATTGAGAACTTCAGATCAGGGTGCTGCTGGGCCGACACCTAAACATGGGATAATGGCGGTTTACAGATGATCTCTAAATGTCGAAAATCTGTTTATGTTTGAAAATGCGAGTATTGACGCTGACTACCACCCCTGGAGTCGCGAGTCCGAATCCAGGGCGTGCTGAGTGACTCCAGCCAGGTCTCCTAAGCAACCAAATTGGCCTGGTTGCTAGGGAGGGTAGAGTCCCATTGGGTACCCTCCTCATGGTCGTGATTAGTGGTGTGTGGCAAGTTGTGCGTGGATTGCAGAGAGTAGCATGAGTCTCCACATGCTGTGAGTCTCCGCGGTGTCATGCACAACGAGCCACGTGATAAGATGCGTGGATTGACAGTCTCGGAAGCGGAGGCAACTGAGATTTGTCCTCCACCACCCGGATTGAGGTGAGTAACCATGCCACCATGAGGACCTACTAAGTAGTGGGAATTGGGCACCCAAATTGGGAGAAATATAAAAAAAGAAAAAAAGAATAGACCACTGAAAAACCCATGAGGACACTTATCGCACATGTGCGAATGATTCATCATGTCTTACAGTCTCCAGTTCTTTCAGCAGGGTGTGTTGGGGGCTTCCTTCTTTTGGTGGTTTGGACACATGAAGGTAAAGATTGTCGCCATTACCCAAAGTGTCCAGACACAAAACAAACGCCACGTTATCCTGCAGCAGACTGGAATCTGAAACACAAGCACAGGGTAAATCAAAAACAGTTTAAAAAAGACATAAAATCTGATGTATGCGAGTCACGTACACATACACACCTGTGTGATCCAGATTGTCCTCCAGCCAGCGTTTAGACCCTTGATAGTTAAATTTCCCACCTCCCGACAAGAAAAACAGCAGATTATACCTAAAAACGGCAAAAAGTTTTAACGACGAGGATCTCATAGACAAAACAGATCTTCTTTTAGAAAGCTGGTTTACTAGTATAAGAGTAAAAATGGAAGCGCTACCCTGCGTGAGTTCTCTTGTAGGAATAAAGTCTGGAGAAGAGGCGCGCAAGTTCCAGGAGAATGGCGACTCCGCTACCGTTTGAGTCCGCGCCGTACGACAGCCACTGAAAGAAAACAAACACTGAATACCGCACAGGAACTCAACAAAAAGGTACATAAAAATGGAAGGAATATCGCCAAAAAAAACAGTCCTTACTGGAGCAACTCCGAACGAGTCGTAATGAGCCACCAGGACAATAGTGGGCAGCTCTTCTCCACCCACTCCTGTTAGTCGCCCCTTAGCAAGATGAAGGAAAGGAAGACTCAATTATTTACCTATAAAACTGCACCGTACTAGAGACCGAAGATCAATATTTTGAGCATGTCATAAACAGCATCAATATAGCCAACATGAGGTGGCCAAATCTAAAAGTTTGCAAACATATCTCCAAACACATTAGGTCAGCATGCAACAACATTCACAACACATTTTACTTCCATAATGTGATGTATTTCATAGTAGATATTCAAGGAGACATAAAAATGTAAAGGCATTGTTCAGATTGTAATTGATACTTTCTGAACAATAAATTGGGCTTGATGACATCATCCGAAAAAGAAAGATGTTTCAGAGGCGGAGCAAATTATTGTATTTTAACGAAAGATTAGAAGCATTTAGTTTTTTGTTGCATTGGAACAATGTACACCAATAAATCCAACACAATAAGATCAGGAACATATCTTGAGAAATTTACATTTCTGATTTAATCTTAACTAGATTTAAACACTACACAGCAGAGTAGTTGTTTGATCACATGGGCTATAAACCCGTTATCTGAGTTTAGTTCTATTGTTCTGGTGTCGAGTATTACAGACCTTTTGGACTGAACAAAGTCCTGATGTTAAATCCTCTGCTCTTATCAGAGTGATGATCACTTACAGCAGTGGTTCCCAAACTTTGTACAGTGGCGTACCCCTCCAAACATTCAACATCCTTTCGTGTACCCCCTCTCGACCGCATAGATAACATCTATCTTTGTAAAACAACTCCCTTATATTAAACATGTTATATTTATATATGTTATATTAATCATATACATACTGAATAAATGGCTTACCGATTGATATGGGTATGCTTGATATGATATAACTGCATAACTTGAAAAGTTCCCCTCATCGCGTCACGGTATGCAAGAATAGTGTTCGGTTCTGTGCCTGGAATTGTGCATAATTGCAGGTACGGCATTGCTGGCCGACTTCGAGCATTGCGGGTAAGTATCTGTGCAATTCCAATTTTTTTGGAATAATGTTCCAAAGAGGTTTTATTGTTGAGTGGACATAAGTTAATCATAATTACATGGTAATTTTCTTGATTTTGACTGACGTTGTAAACAGAAAAAAGGAAAAAGGTTTGTTTTTATATAATATGAGATTACAATTACGACAGGCTATTGCTGATTATCTACTTTTAATGAATAACTGCTCATACAGTATTTATTAGCCTATTTGACAATGTTTACTTTATAGTAGATGTTGACCGATATATCAGTTTTACTGATTAATCGGTGCCAATTGTTGCTTTTTGGAACTATCGGTTATCGGCAAAAATCGATAGTTCCCCATGTTCCTCTGTGGCCGAAACCCTTCATCTGGTGAATGTATAGGCTACAAAAAGCTTAATTTGGTAAAATATTTACATCAAGCATTTTAGTGGAGCCAAATGTCACCATTACTGTTTAGACTTGTTCACTTTACTTGGCCTTAATTCACATTATTAATGTGAAATGTTATTAAAAAAAGACATGACAACTGACAAGCGATCACTGGTCATCTACTATTGATGAATGATGATCTACTGTTAATTACTGCTCATACAGTGTTTATTAGCCCATATGGCAATGTTTACTTTTTAGTAATTCTATTGTAATGCATTGTAGAGCATGTTTTGTTTCTCTTACGGAAATGTCAAAATAAGAGTCCCTGTGTATTTCAGGCATGTTTATAATTATTATTTTTAAAGTATTATGTACCAAATGTTCATTTGTTTTCTAGATATTATTGGGATTTTGGTGGCACAACAAACATGCATCTGGGATTTTACTCATTTTGGACTCTGCGTCTATGTTTGAGTCCTCATCACAGGAAAAAAAGACTCAGATTTAGTTTTTTTGAATTTTCTCCCGTTTTCTCCCCAGTTTGGAATGCCCAATTCCCAATGCGCTCTAAGTCCTCGTGGTGGTGTACTGATTCGCCTCAATCCGGGTGGCGGAGGATGAATCTCAGTTGCCTCCGCGTCTGAGACCGTCAACCCGTGTATCTTATCACGTGGCTTGTTGAGCGCGTTACCGCAGAGACACAGCGCGTGTGGAGGCTTCACGCCATCCACCGCGGCAACTACGCTAAACTCACCACGCGCCCCACCGAGAACGAACCACATTATAGCGACCACGAGGAGGTTACTCCATGTGACTCTACCCTCCCCAGCAACTGGGCCAATTTGGTTGCTTAGGAGACCCGGCTGGAGTCACTCAGGACACCCTGGGATTCGAACTAGCGAACTCCAAGGGCGGTAGCCAGCGTCTTTTACCACTGTGCTACCCAGGCCCCCAATAAATCGGTTTTCTTGCATTTTCCGCCAGCTTAGTTATCGGTATCAGAAAAATCCAATATCTGTCGACCTCTGACTAAAACTACAAAATATGTCCATGTGTACTGGCAGTGCATGTAATGTACTCACTTTCATACTAGTGTGTACTGTATATGGTTGCAGTAGATGAGCTTTGCGTTTATCCCAACATTTGCATTATCCATCCATTAACAGGTCACAGGAAGAACATTGCGACACTATTTAGATCTTCTCAAACAGCTTCTAATAATGTAATAGTGTAAACAAAGACAAATATGCTGTACACACCTCTAGGCTGGTGATGGCCCAGTCACTGAGAGCTTTACTCTGAGCTCCACTGGTCACCATCTGAAAACCGTTAGCCGTCGCCGAGTGAAGCAGCACTGTTTGAAAAGATAAACGTGATCTGTCACTATTAAACTTTATATATTTTTCTATTTTGGCCAATAAATTACAATGATTTTTCAATTAACTTTTCATTCGTGTGTGATTACTGGATAAAAATATGAAAATTATTAAAATTCTGAATGATTCGTAATTGAATCATTTAGTTTGATTAGTTGAAAAAATGGCCACTACTTGGCATTTATGCCATTTTCTAAAGGGTCAGTTGTTTGGTACCTTCAGCAGCCGATGAAGCCCCCTGTGACGAGGAGGACATCTGTGTTTGTGTGTAAATGGACAGCAGCTCCTCGTCCTCCAGAGCGAAGTACACAGGGACGATGGTCTCTGTGGCCAACAGCTCCGGCTCCAGCTCCATGAACTGCTGCAGAAAAATAACCCAAGATCATCAGCCTCAGCGACTCTGATTCTGGAAAAAAAAGAAAAAAAATCAATCAAATCCCTGGCTCTTACCTGGACTATGTCCTGAGGCATAGTGGACATGTTCTGGGGCAGGATGATGATGACGGCTCCCGCGGACTGTTGGAGAGCTTTCTGATATTTCTCGTACGAGAAATCAGCGAGCCGCATCATCACACATCGACGGCTGAGCACCTCGTCCTCCACCGTACGAGCTTCAGTGTTTAAAATGGCATTTCTGGAACCTGTGGAGAAAATTTAACCATTACCATATGAATCAGAATTTATGTTATTATTTTAATCTTGCACGATAAGCTCCCTTTTTCTCCCCAATTTGGAACGCCCAATTCCCAATGCTCTCTAAGTCCTCGTGGTGGCGTAGCGACTCGCCTCAATCCAGGTGGCGGAGGACGAATCTCAATTGCCTCCTCGTCAATCCGTGCATCTTATCATGTGGCTTGTTGAGCGCGTTACCACGGAGACCTAGCGCATGTAGAGGCCCACGCTATTCTCCGCGGCATCCACGCACAACTCACCACGTGCCCCACCGAGAGCAAGAACCAAATTATAGCGACCACGAGGAGGTTAACCCATGTGACTCAACCCTCCCTAGCAACCGGGCTAATCTGGTTGCTTAGGAGACCTGGCTGGTGTCACTCAGCACACCCTGGATTCGAACTCGTGACTCCAGGGGTGGTAGTCAGCGTCAATACTCGCTGAGCTTCCCAGGCCCCACACGATAATCTCTTATTATTTTAGTTGACATGCCCTGAATGTTTTTGTAGCTGTTAAAGTTCCTCTTCACCCTAGCACATCCATTTATCAAATAAATCCATGAAAGAACTGTTAAACAGTTTTGATCTATAGTATCCACTCATGAAGAGTGCCTGGAGTTTGATAATGTGATATATTTCAGATCTACACAGCTTTGACAGGTGATTTTACCCTTGGTTTAGGGGGTGATGCGGTCTAATGCTTCATAAATCAACATTAGAGGGGTTTGAACCTACAACATTGTTAGGGGATGGAAATCGTAATGTTGTAGGTTCAAACCCCTCTAATGTTGATTCGTGAACCATGAGTTTTTTTTAGTGTCATCCTGCCATTAAGAGTCTCAATCAAGAGCACAAAGATGCCTGATCAAGTTTCAATAAACAATCCTTGATGGGATTTGAACCTACAACCTTTCAGTTACCAATTCAGATGTTGGGTTTGAATCTAAAACTTTTTAAGTTATCCCAAATGTAGCCGACTGTTTCACAAATCAATCTTAGTGCAGTTTGACGATACAACCTCCCAGTTACCTGCCCATTTAGTGGATCAAGTTCAACCTTTGTGGGATTTGAACCTGCAATCCTTTGGTTACCAGCCCAGATCTGGGGTTTAAATCCACAGCCTGTCCAGTTTTGTTTGGTAAATCAAAACCTTGCTGGGGTTGAAAGATAAGGGCCATTGAGAAATAATTTTTTTTGAGGTGATAAAAGCGTTTTCTACCACAAATAAATACAAAACTAAATACCTTTAGTTTTAAATACGTTTTACTCAAAATTCAACTATAGAGTAAAAGGTATTACAATTATTTCCTTGCACCCTAAATACATGAGAGTGCATGCAACTTAATCATTCATTAACAAACATATTTTTCATTTTCTCAGGGTTAAACAATATGACCTTAACAAAATATTGATATTTAATATGACAAAATATTTTTTTTTTTTTTTTTTTTTTGCGCTCAAAATATAATTTTGTGCGTGCAGAATTGTGGCACAAGTATAACTCCATAGCATACTGGTTCACGAATCAACCTCTATGGAGTTTGACCATACACACTTTCAGTTACCAGCCTAAGGCTTCGACCCCCACAAAGGCTGATTAATGAAAGACTAAGCCACAGCACCCCCACTCCATGTCCTTTACGGAAACAAAGGGCGTTAATAAAGCGTTATATCATCATATAAAGTGTGATGTAATATAAATAATGTTGTTGTTTACAGTAAATTAATGTTACCGTAGGTTTGTCCCTGCAGATCGTACTGCTGCATGCGGTACACACTGAACTCATGCGCTGCTTCCGCACGAAGCGGACACATCAGAACCAAAAACAGCACCAAACTCAGCGGAAACGACCACTTTAGCATGTTCTCCAGCACCTCACTGGCCTCCTCGAACATGCTGGACGCGGTTCGGTTGATTCCGACGGACAGAAATTGAGAAATAAAACGAATGAATGAGTGACGAGGAGCGCTCGAGCTGACAGGATCCGCAGGGAGAGTTTCAGACAGGCGAAATCAACGGACACCTACAAAAACGCATTCAACTTGAATATAAAACTGGTGTGTTCGTGTAATTTTAACATTGTTTCCACATTAATTCGCGTTAAATATACACTATTGGACATTAATGATTTTTAAATGAAGTTAATGAGTGAGATTCAGTTTATTTCGTCTCATTTTTGTTGTTGTTGGGGTCCATCAGGCTAAAACAGGTACATCCTCTTCTGACCGTACGATTTTTTTTTAAGAAGTTTGTAGATTAAAGGGATATTTCGGGTTAAATACAAATTAAACTCAATTAACAGCATTTGCGGCATAATGTTGATTACAACAAACATTACTTTCGACTCGTTCCTTATTGTCTTAAAAAAAGCAAAAATCTGGCTTACAGTGAAGCACTTACAATGGAAGTGAATATGGGCCAATCCGTAAACGTTAAAAATCACTCACTGTTTCAAAAGTATAGACACAAGACATAAACAATATTTGTAAACATGACTTTTGTGTGATAAAATCACTTACTAACCTTGTCTGTGTAAAGTTGTATCCAATTTAACCCTAAAACAGCCATAAAAATGATGGTTTAAACAACTTTACAGCTGAAATAATACACAAGTTTTAACAAAAGATTTAATGTAAGCGATTATGAAATTTTAAACATCACATTTCTGCTTTTAAACCCTCTAAAATCTGGGCCCATTCACTTCCCTTGTAAGTGATATTGAGGGTTAAATGGGGTACAACACCAAATTATGAGGGTTAAATGAGTTACAACACCACATTTTGAGGGTTCAGTGGGGTACAACACCACGTTTTGAGTGTTCAGTGGGCTACAACACCACTTTTTGAGTGTTCAATGGAGTATAACACCAAATTCTGAGGGTTCAGTGGGTTACAACACCACATTTTGAGTGTTCAGTGGAGTACAACACCACATTTTCAGTGTTCAGTGGAGTACAACACCAAATTTTGAGGGTTCAGTGGGTTACAACACCACATTTTGAGTGTTCAATGGAGTACAACACCACATTTTGAGTGTTCAGTGGGGTATAACACCAAATTTTGAGGGTTCAATGAGTTACAACACCACATTTTTACTGTTCAGTGGAGTACAAAACCAAATTTTAAGGGTCAATGAGTTACAACACCACATTTTGAGTGTTCAGTGGAGTACAACACCACATTTTGAGGGTTCAATGGGGTACAACACCACATTTTGAGTGTTCAGTGGTGTACATCACCAAATTTTGAGGGTTCATTGGGGTACAACACCAAATATTAAGGGTTCAATGGGGTACAACACCAAATTTTGAGGGTTTAATGGGGTACAACACCACATTTTGAGGGTTCAGTGGGTTACAACACCACATTTTGAGTGTTCAGTGGTGTACATCACCAAATTTTGAGGGTTTAGTGGGGTACAACACCACATTTTGAGTGTTCAGTGGTGTACATCACCAAATTTTGAGGGTTCAATGGGGTACAACACCAAATTTTGAGGGTTTAATGGGGTACAACACCACATTTTGAGGGTTCAGTGGGTTACAACACCACATTTTGTGTGTTCAGTGGTGTACATCACCAAATTTTGAGGGTTCAGTGGGGTACAACACCACATTTTGAGTGTTCAGTGGTGTACATCACCAAATTTTGAGGGTTCAGTGGGGTACAACACAACATTTTGAGGGTTCGATGGGTTACAACACCACATTCTGAGTGTTCAATGGGGTAAAACACCAAATTTTGAGTGTTCAATGGGGTACAACACCAAATTTTGAGGGTTCAATGGGTTACAACACCACATTTTGAGGGTTCAATGGGGTAAAACACCACATTCTGAGGTTTCAAGGGGTTCAACACCAAATTTTGAGGGTTCAGTGGGTTACAACACCACATTTTGAGGGTTCAGTGGGTTACAACACCAAATTTTGAGAGTTCAATGGGGTACAACATCACATTTTGAGGGTTCAATGGGGTACAACACCAAATTTTGAGGGTTCAATGGATTACAACACCACATTTTGAGGGTTCAGTGGGTTACAACACCAAATTTTGAGAGTTCAGTGGGGTACAACATCACATTTTGAGGGTTCAATGAGGTACAACACCAAATTTTGAGGGTTCAGTGGGTTACAACACCAAATTTTGAGGGTTCAGTGGGTTAAAACACCACATTTTGAGGGTTCAATGGGGTACAACACCAAATTTTGAGGGTTCAATGGGGTACAACACCAAATTTCGAGGGTTCAAATGGGTACAACACCACATTTTGAGGGTTCGATGGGTTACAACACCACATTTTGAGGGTTCAATGGGGTACAACACCACATTTTGAGTGTTCAGTGGTGTACAACACCAAATTTTGAGGGTTCAATTGGGTACAACACCACATTTTGAGGGTTCGATGGGTTACAACACCACATTTTGAGTGTTCAGTGGTGTACATCACCAAATTTTGAGGGTTCATTGGGGTACAACACCAAATATTAAGGGTTCGATGGGGTACAACACCAAATTTTGAGGGTTTAATGGGGTACAACACCACATTTTGAGGGTTCAGTGGGTTACAACACCAAATTTTGAGGGTTCAATTGGGTACAACACCACATTTTGAGGGTTCGATGGGTTACAACACCACATTTTGAGTGTTCAGTGGTGTACATCACCAAATTTTGAGGGTTCATTGGGGTACAACACCAAATATTAAGGGTTCAATGGGGTACAACACCAAATTTTGAGGGTTTAATGGGGTACAACACCACATTTTGAGGGTTCAGTGGGTTACAACACCACATTTTGAGTGTTCAGTGGTGTACATCACCAAATTTTGAGGGTTCAGTGGGGTACAACACAACATTTTGAGGGTTCGATGGGTTACAACACCACATTCTGAGTGTTCAGTGGGGTAAAACACCAAATTTTGAGGGTTCGATGGGTTACAACACCACATTCTGAGTGTTCAATAGGGTAAAACACCAAATTTTGAGGGTTCAATGGGGTACAACACCACATTTTGAGGGTTCAGTGGGGTACAACACCAAATTTTGAAGGTTCAATGGGGTACAACACCACATTTTGAGTGTTCAATGGGGTACAACACCACATTCTGAGGTTCCAAGGGGGTACAACACCACATTTTGAGGGTTCAGTGGGTTACAACACCACATTTTGAGGTTTCAGTGGGTTACAACACCAAATTTTGAGAGTTCAGTGGGGTACAACATCACATTTTGAGGGTTCAATGGGTTACAACACCACATTTTGAGGGTTCAGTGGGTTACAACACCAAATTTTGAGAGTTCAGTGGGGTACAACATCACATTTTGAGGGTTCAATGGGGTACAACACCAAATTTTGAGGGTTCAGTGGGTTACAACACCACATTTTGAGGGTTCAGTGGGTTACAACACCAAATTTTGAGAGTTCAGTGGGGTACAACATCACATTTTGAGGGTTCAATGGGGTACAACACCAAATTTTGAGGGTTCAGTGGGTTACAACACCAAATTTTGAGGGTATACAATGGGGTACAACACCACATTTTGAGGGTTCAATGGGGTACAACACCAAATTTTGAGGGTTCAGTGGGTTACAACACCACATTTTGAGGGTTCAGTGGGGTACAACACCACATTTTGAGGGTTCAATGGGGTACAGCACCAAATTTCGAGGTTTAATGGGTTACAACACCAAATTTTGAGGGTATACAATGGGGTACAACACCACATTTTGAGGGTTCAATGGGGTACAACACCACATTTTGAGGGTTCAGTGGAGTACAACACCAACTTTTGAGGGTTCAATGGGGTACAACACCAAATTTTGAGGGTTCAATGGGGTACAACACCAACTTTTGAGGGTTCAATGGGTTACAACACCACATTTTGAGGGTTCAATGGGGTACAACACCAACTTTGAGGGTTCAATGGGGTACAACACCACATTTTGAGGATTCATTGGGGTACAACACCAAATATTTTTGTTTGAAAATATTAGTTAAAATGTGAATTAATATCTTTTTAACATCCTGGGAAAGATCACTACATATTTAAGCAGCCTCTGAACTTTGACTTTAAAAATTATTTTCCACAACTTTTTGTATTTGAAATTCTTTTAAACATAAAAAAAAAAAAAAAAAAAAAAAAAAAAAGGTTTTAACACTTGATAACACCAATGCCATGAACTCAAGGGACAAACAATCTTTTTAAAATTATTAATTTTTTTTTGCTTTTTTGCACACATGCTTATATTAAAAATAAGTACAAAATAAACACATAAATAACTTTACATGTCATAGAAGTGGTGTACCAGATGAAGGGGACAAGGATTTTTTTTTTTCAGGCAATTGGCAATTTCAAATATATTTTCTGAAAAAAGTGCAAAACAGAGTCAAGTCATTTCATATTATTAAATGTTAGGTTATAGAATGATATCATTTACTTTTTTAGCTATTTAAAAGCTTTTTTCATGACTAAAAAATGTCAAGGGACATGTTTGTCAACATATTTAGATACTGACACAAATGTTGTGAGAAATAACCTATTGTGAGACACAAAGCTGTCTTGACACAAAGAGGCTCTAGACGACTCACAGAACTGAATCTTCCATTGATCTGCCTTTAAATCTCAGAACGTTTTACATCTCATCTCATTTTTTCACTCTGGAGAGTAAATTGTAATTAAAACTGATAGTTGCAAGGATTCATACTTGTTTAATCCGCCACAGCAGCATCTATAAAACGTATTTTTAAACTCCTCCAGTAATACTTGATTGTGATTGGCCCATTCTGAACAGCGCTGCCAAAAGTAACAGGTGTCACGTGACAGCCGTCTATGCACTTCAGCAGTGGTCTAGTGATCTGTCGTCGTGTTTTTCCGAAAATAAATAAATACATTTAATTTATTACACGATTTAAGCACCGTATTTTACAATTTTCTATGTTTTTTCAATTTTTTATGTTTACAGAAATGTTCCTAAGCACTAGCTATTTTTTATTATTAATATTGAATAATCAATGCAAAATTCAAAATGATTTTTTAACATTATTGTTCAACTCAATTCTATACTTTATAACATGATTGACCACAGGAGGGCTGTCTTTCCCCAGATTTGGAGTCTGCATTGATTGGTTAAAAAAGGGCCCCTCGTATTTTATTTATTTATTTATTTATTTTGGTAACAAAACTGTTAGGTCTAATTACTGTTCCTGAACTTTATTAATAATCAAATACGATAATTATAATACAAGATCCACATGTTTCACTTGTTTTTTAATTTAACTTTTACAATGATAAACAATGAGTGAAGTCCAATTATAGGCAACTATATTTTCTCATTTTGCTGGTTAAACACCATGGAAAACCACATATACTGTAAAAATATAATTGATTCATCCACTTTCTTCAATAGGTGATTATTAAGCAGAATAAATAGACAATAATTTTTGCTTTTTTCTTAATGGAAATGAGAGGTGACCATTATAGAATTATAAGTGGCCTATTTTTGGACAGATATACAAACAAAAAGCACACAAAGCAGATTATAATGTCATTAAGGATAGAAAGGCAAACTTTTATTATTGGCTGAGTGCAGCCAATCAATCTATAAGTGCTTTAAACTAGAAAGTGCTTCCCCTTGAACATCCAAATAACATTACATACACTCCTACATTTACAAATAAATAAATAAATAAATGAATAAATATGACATTAGAGTCAAACCTCTTTAAATGATAACAAATGTATGGAAAAAAATTATAATAAATGTAAATTATAATACAGGAGCTGCATTCCAGTGTATATCCATATTTATTTAATTAATTTTTTTTCCCTTTTTCTCCCAATTTGGAATGCCCAATTCCCAATGTGCTTTTAAGTACTCGTGGTTGTGTAGTGATTTGCCTCAGTCCAGGTGGCAGAGGACGAATCCCAGTTGCCTCTGTGTCTGAGACCGTCAACCCACGCATCTTATCACGTGGCTTGTTGAGTGCGTTGCCACGGAGACATAGCGTGTGTGGAGGCTTCATGTCATCCACCGCGGCAACCACGCTCAACTCACTACGTGCCCCACCGAGAACGAACCACATTATAGCGACCACGAGGAGGTTACACCATGTGACTCTACCCTCCCTAGCAACCGGGCCAATTTGGTTGCTTAGGAGACCTGGCTGGAGTCACTCAGCACGCCCTGGCGAACTAGCGAACTCCAGGGGTGGTAGCCAGTGTCTTTACCACTGAGCTACCCAGGCCCCCTGTATATCCATATTCATATAAACACACTCACATATCCCATGCAGAAATCTGATTTATTGCCATATTTGAACATATACACATACATAAAAATGATGATGATGTTCTTCTCACCACAATTATACAGAGCGGTTATCTGAGTTACCGTAGACTTTGTCAGTTCGAACCAGTCTGGCCATTCTCTGTTGACCTCTCTCATCAACAAGGCATTTTCATCCACAGACCTGCTGCTCACTAGATATTTGTTGTTTTTGGCACCATTCTGAGTAAATTCTAGAGACTGTTGAGTGTGAAAATCCCAGGAGATCAGCAGTTACAGAAATACTCAAACCAGCCCATCTGGCACCAACAAACATCCATGCAATTATCAGCCAATCGTGTGGCAGCAGTGCAGTGCAAGATATTGTAAACATTATATACACCTAACTTAATGGGACTTGTGTGTGTGTGTGTGTGTGTGTGTATGTGTATATATATATATATATATATATATATATATCAGAATCCAAAGTCTTTAATACATAAATATGGCATATAGAATAAGCGAACAAAGATTTTAGATATTAAAGACTTTGGATTCGGACTCTCTCCACTTTATGGTTCTTAGCCACAGTTAGCTGTACACTCAAAAACACGAACTTTCACAACTGTCAGATTTACTGAGTACTCTCGTGTTCATATTACTCAAAAAATTAAAGTAACCAAGTGAACTTAAATTAACTGACTTGTTTCAATGCTTTTCAATCATAGCATAATGTTTCCAATTAGCATTTATTTAGCGTGCAAGCATTCACTGTACTAGCTAGTTAATCATGGAAAGAGATTCATTTGAGTTGATTTAACATGTCTAATTTTGTTGGTTTTACTTAATTCAATTAGGTTCCCTCTACTTGAAGTATTTAAGTATTTAAGAAAACTCATGTCGGAATGGGAGGCTAAAGGCTACAGCCCCTAGCATCAGTCGCTAGTGCGCCTCTTGAGGCCAAGGGAGTGAGGTTTACACATAACACACAGCTATAAGGTACCAGCTGGTTCCTGTTATATAAACACTGTCCATGACTGAATCATGTTCAGCGAAAGAGTTATTTTTTGTTGAATATATTATTTGTATTTTAAGAATATTTAGATTAAAGGAACATGCAGTTTTCCAGAATATAACAGGGACAAAACCAACCAAAGTCTTACAGACTAAATTTAGACCAAAAATGGAAGAACGTTTGATATACTGTATAAAAAGACTTGTTGTAGGTTTTTAAATGGCTATAATTTGTCACTCACTGGATTGATGTTTGTGTATGTATGTGTCTGCAAGCCACTGTGGTGAACCGATCAGTGTTGTAGGCAATAGACACGTGAACATAAACATCAACAGAGTCGTCCAGTGAAACAGACCGTTTGGATCGCACGCTGATGGTCTGGAAAAACCACGCAGTCAGTGCTAATGGACACAGCAGTCCTTAAGGAGCCAGAGTTTCCATTAAGTTGCATTAATGCATTCAGGAGAGACGCACTCGGCTCATCTCTTCATATCCCATTTCAAAGCAAATGGGGATTGCACCCTTGATTTGATATTTAAAGTTTGGGCTCCAAACGAAAGTGGCACTTTTGTATCTGAGCATTTTCAACGACAGACTTCAGTGCTTCCACTGACCCGTACCCACAGAACATATCCAACATCCTGTCTAGCATTTCAGATCTGCTTCCTTTAACTAGTGAGATGCATACCGTCCATTAGCAGAGCAGATCGATTTCATCACGTCCAGAAACGAGATTGTTAGTTTTCCCCCTCCATCAAACACAAGAGCTCATGTTTGACAGCTTTCAAACTGGTTATTGTTTTGAATTTTACATGATAAGAGTTAAAGAAATACTTCACCCAAAATGTCCAAAACCATCCAGAATTGAAGTCATTGCATCCCGTGTTCAAGCCCCCAAATGCTCGAGCCCCCGAAACGTCCCTTATTGAAGAGCTCAAAATGCTCTAGCGTCCCGTATTCGAGTGACAAAAAATTGGCAGCCCTAAATGAAAGTGATTGGCGACTACGCTATCTATCTCTAAAAACGAAAATGGGGGGGGGGGGGGCAATATCTTTTATACTTTTATGGTGTTTTTTTTTTTTTTTACATCATTTTTGGAGCTTAACAGCATCATCCCTCATTAACTTTTATTGTATTGTTGGAAAAGAGCTGCATACTTTACAATCCACAGAGGCAAGTCATACAGGTTAAGGGTGAGTAAATGATCACAAAATGTGTGAACTCTGTGAACCTTTAATTTTTGTTTTTTTTTACTTTTGTCTTGGAAAATATGGTGAAGTGGTGCATGCAATATTGTCTTGAAAGTGCTTGAAGGTTCTCAAAATATTCGAAAAATGCAAATGTGGCATTGTTATTATCTTGTTTACCATTTGAATGACTGTCGTCCATGACCCCATTTCATGAAGAACGTGATGCCTTTTTATTTTGTTGCCGTAAGAATGTGGCTAACCAGAACTCTTTTGCAATGTACCGGTTGACAGTAATTGCAGCTCTTGTGCGTCGCAGAAGCGCCATCGTGTTTTCTTCTCTTTTAGCTGATGAGGATTAGGCACTGGTCAAGCAGCGCCAATCAAAACACATTGCAGCAGAGTTATGCATCTGTAGGCTTGGCAGTTACTGTAATAATAACATCTTTAATGTACAGCAATTAGACTCCCACATTGGTCTATGGCACTGAAAGAAGCCGCTTACTCGTAAAGAGCAGGGGCAGGAAATGATGTCAATGGGTCTGCCTTTTAATATCAGAACGCTTTAGGTCTGACATTAAAGTCTCGTATGACATTTAGAATATGCACTGACAAAAATCTGCCATGCGTGCTTTTGCGTGAATGCCACAAATGTATTATGATGCATCAAAACAGTTGTGTAAACAAGCTACAGTTTCATAAACACTCTTTCTTTAGAAGAAAACATTGACCAAGTACTTCTGCAAAATGTCACAATATTCCACTAAAATAGCCTTTAGGGCCTGTCGTAGTGTCACCTTAAATTTAATCAGTGCTGCACATACAGTATAATATGTCTTGACAGCACAAATGTGCTGGCGTAACCAATTATTTTTATTATAGTTTGGAAATGTAATATCAATATAAATATCTAGGTTTCTTCATCTAAATATCTGTTTCATCATGAGAAGAGAAAACAAAGATGTTTTTTGTTATGCTGTTGTTGTTATGAATCATTCATTCTCACAAGATGCAAATGAAATTTTATTCCAGTGCAAGTTCAAAGTAATTTTTGAAGTGATGGTTTAGTTTACCGTATATTAACCTAATGATTTGTATACTCTCATAGAACCATTATACTGGAATTTTAGCTAAACGATTTTTGCGTGGCTCATTGTAAGTATCGCAGCAGTTTTCTGGTGAAATGAACACTAGAATGGCTACAACAACGACTTTTATTCAATTTCACATAAACCACAAATAAAACTGCATATTACCATAAATACCTTTTACCGTGTTCCTTACACAATGCTATCTTATGATAAATAACCACTTTTGGCGTATGACGTTATACATTTTAATGCTTGCATTACGTAACCAACTACATTTACAAGCTTGTTCGAGTGTCATGAAATTGCATGGCTCAACTGATAGAGCGTTGCACTTGTGATGTAAAGGTGTGGGATACGAGTCCTGAAGATCATGCAAGTCGACACGTGAGCTGAAAGTCTCATAGAAGCACCACAAAATGACGCAGTAGTGTTTTTCACCTAAAATTTTCTTTTTATGACACTATGGGTTAGGTTTAGGGTAGGGAGGTTGGTTTTGTTCATTTAAAACTTGATAGAGCGTTAACCTTAAAAACCGATTCTCTTCGGGGAACATTTAACAAGTTTTTTGCGCCACACAGTGGGCATTTCATCTCAGAACTGCCGCGATGCTTGTAATGAACCACATATTATCGTTGTCCTGTAATTTTCATGAGATCAGGCTGCTCTGAGAGGTTTTAAAGGTTTTTTCCACATTAATATGATGTTTGGATATTTTTTTTTTTTCATCTAAAACCTTTATCAAAAACAGCATTTCGAAGAAAGCTTATACACAGTATTGTGCTCCCTTTAGCTCCAGGGCAACAAAGAATTAAATACCTTATTGAAAGCACATCAGCAGATCCTAATTACTGGCCATGAGTTCTGGACTACCTGAGGATTTAGAGACATCAGGAAGTGTTTGTACATGACTGATGTGCTGTCACTGATCCAGACACAAATCTGGAAAGCTCTATACAGGAAATGAAGAAACCACGTAGCCACCAGTGATGAAACAGAGCCCAGGTTTACAAGTGGAACATTCGGTGCTCTCATGGGCATAATAGGAAAGTCTGATAAAGGTCTAGTTTAAAGGTCTGACAAAGGTCAGGCTGTTAACAGAGCACATCTGCAAAGAGCTATTCAAAACAGATTCCTGTGAATGCAGTCAGGTGATTTGGGTGGTGGCGTAGTGGGCTAAAGCACAGAACTGGTAAGCAGAAGGTTGCTGGTTTGATCCCCACAGCTGCCACCATTGTGTCCTTGAATAGGTTGCTCTGGGGAGATTGTCCTTGTGATAAGTGCACTTATACCAGTAAACACACTTTTGAGTAAAAGCATCTGCCAAATGCATAAATGTAAATTTATATCTGCATTAAAAATGCAAACCTATGCTTGAAGTGGTAACAAAGCAATGGCTGCAGATAGAATTAGATCTCATCCAGAGCAGCTCTGTTCTCCACTGCCTTGTCTCGGTGTCTGGTCTTGATGGATTGCTTGTGGGCATGATGGAGTAGCAAGGGAGAAATGATGAATTGGGCTGCGTCAAAACCAGTCCAGCTGGATGGATCCAAGGCAGAGGGGGTTGGAGTACACACTGCCCATCAGAACCAAGGAGGTCTTTAATATTTGTAGAGAACTATTCGTTAGCATTCCAGCTTTTTTAATGGTCGTTAATGGAGAAAGATGCTTTTTGCAATGGTGGTTATGACGTCAGCTAGCAGGGGCCAAAGGACGGGGTATTTCATTTTTTACGGCCCATGTTTTCCGTATACTATTTTGTCTGTAAGCCTATGCGGATGTGTTTAACCCATGCCCACTATGACTGCTTTGTGATACTCTTTTAGCACAGTTAATGACACATGCACAAAGGATGCACAAAGATGTGAACTGTCCACGTTTCGAGAAAAACTGGGCTGTATGCGGACAGTCCACATGTACTGTGCTGATGACGAAATTTGTGTCATGCTTATTGTGCTCAAGATGTACCGGCACACGGAAAACCGAAGTATCCTTTGGCCTGATGATACTGACCAGCCAAACCTTAACCTCTTTAGCAGAACATGCAAAACAATGATCTCAGATCAGTCACAGTAAGACATGCACCACTATTCCACTAAAGGGTGTTGCATATGCCACCAAAGTCTCGTGGCCTCAGGCCTCTAAGAATGGGATTACCACACCACCTGTCCTTATAGCCCCGGATCGGACTTTGATGTGAGCACAGGGGTGGCTGCCAGATGTGGAGGCCCAAATGTGGTCTTAAGCCTCCAGTGTAGGCAGTTCTGTTGGACTTTATGCTAAGAGGATGCACGTTGAAGCACGCTGAAACAGATGTGATCTCTCTACTGCCTACCCTAGAAGCCAAAATGCATCACCCCCACCCCCACCATGCCCTAAAGATCACATCCAAGTACAAGCCCTGCTTACAAAGCAATATGCATGACAGTGCTGCTGGACTTACTTGCCTTATACATAGATTCATACAGATCTAAGACACATGTGTAATATGCATGTGCTTCTGCTGAGCGAGGTATTACGGTAGGTTTAAACATATCACATTCTAAACTGTACCTCAAATTTGGACACAGTGGTTGACTTCTGGGAATTGGTTTATTATATTTGGCAACAATTTTACAACTTGACCACATGGTGGAGCCTTGCAAATGTGTGTAGTCCAATGTAAATTGCAGCAAATGTTTTAATTGGTGAAGTCAACTTTTTTGACTGTGTATTCCAACCAATTTCAGGTTTATCATCAGGTCAAAACATATAACAAGCAACATGTATCATGAAAAATTCTTATTTCCTGGCATCTTTTCAAGTGAAACAAGACCAATTTTTTCCCTTGTTTAGTCTGTCTATGAACTCATGAACAGAGGGTTTCTTTTTGGCACACTGCAGTGGGCTGTAGCGCTGGGTGTCTGCCACATACCACCAAGGTCTCCGATGTACATGGCACCGTGTTTTTTTTCGTCTATGTTAAGAGTGTGTGTTTGTGTGTTAACTGTGGGCGTTTCTTCCGAGCAGAGCAACAGGCTGGCATGGCATCCTAATGCCTACTGCCCACTTGGACCAAAACAAGCGACACTTCTTCACTACGCTGGCACACAGACAGGCAAAACAAACAAACTAAAGGCTGTTGCTCCATTTCACTGTAAGCATTATACAGTGGCTTTCACAGAAGGTCTAAAAAAGATTGGAAAAAATTAGGGCTGTCAAACAATTCAAATATTTAATCGCGATTAATCGCATACTTTTTTTAATAGTTAATCGCGATTAATCGCAATATCTTTATAAACATGAGTGCACAAAACATGCTTCATCCAGATGTATTTTTCAGTCATCCACACAAAACCTACCCCACCAACAGAGTTGAACAACAGAAAATGATCATGAATATGGTAGTTGTAATTATGTTGTAATTATGACAGGATTTATTTGCTTATTTTATGGAGTTTTGACAGACATGCAAAAAAGTCTGCACTGTAATTTACAATTGACAACTCTGTGCAAAATACATCAAAAACTCTTTTAGACCCAGGTCACAATTGTAACCGGTGGGATTAAATGGGTTAATGACAGTGTAGATTACCTGCAGGGTTCCAGCAATGTCTCCAACTTGCATTGGCTAGTGCACTATCAAACAGAGACACTGTGACAGAACCATAGAGACAGCAGCAGGGTTTCCATTAGCCGGTAATCAGTATCGGCACTCCCTATATGCATATTAAGCAGTCTGCGTAGGGCACCAACTCCCTAGGGGGGCACCAGAAAATCCACCGGCTGCCTTTACTGGCACGTTATACGTTATTCAAGGACCCGGTAATAGTCGCTGAACACAGACGATCGCCTCGCGCTCACTCTTTCATCTCACACCGTGCCTCGCCACTTTTGCCTCGTGCTAGCACCGCACCTCGCAACTTTTGACTTGTGCATGCACCACGCCTCACAACATTTGCCTCGAGCTCGCACTGCGCCTCGCAATGCAAAGCTGTTGTTCAAATGACAGCTGTCTTGCCGCTGCAATGATGTTACAATGTTAGGAGTGCTATCTGTGCTTTTCGGTAATGTTCTGCCACTGTGCTACACTGATAAAATGCTTGTTGAAGGTCTCAGCATAATATCTCCCACCATCTGTTTTCCCGACAGTCAATGCGTTAACTTCAACAGCACTAAAAAAAATATTATATGAGATTTAGTTGCCACAAAATTGTAGTGTCATTGATATGTCAGTAGTAAGCTAAATTTGTGTTTTTTTAGTTATCTGGAAGGAGATCTGAAATGGCCTGTTATATAATATAATTGCGAAAAGATCAGATCATTTAAGGCTATGTTAACATTAATCCGGATACATTTTAAAATAGCGTTTTCATCCACACTCGTTCTCCGTCCACACTGCCCTTTTCTTTTTTTTTCTTTTTTCCCCTTTTCTCCCAATTTGCAATGCCCAATTCCCACTACTTAGTAGGTCCTCATGGTGGCGTGGTTACTCACCTCAATCCGGGTGGTGGAGGACAAGTCTCAGTTGCTTCCGCTTCTGAGGCGGTCAATCCGTGCATCTTATTACGTGGCTCGCCATGCATGACACCACGGAGACTCACAGCACGGGAGGTTCATGCTACTCTCCGTGATCCATGCACAAATTACCACGTGCCCTATTGAGAGCGAGAACCCCTAATCGCAACCACGAGGAGGATACCCCATGTGACTCTACCCTCCCTAGCAACCTGGCCAATTTCGTTGCTTGGGAGACCTGGCTGGAGTCACTCAGCACAACCTGGATTCAAACTTGTGACTCCAGGGGTGGTAGTCAGCGTCAATACTCGCTGAGCTACCAGGCCCCCCACACTTCCATTTTCAAACATTTTCCAAAAGTTGCTTGTCTACACTAAAATGTCTGAAAACGCTTAAACCCCCTTACTGCACATGCAAAAACAATGTAAGTGTGGCCCTGTGTCATTTCCATGTAAGGTCTGAAACACAATTTGTGCTTGTGTTCCACCGTTGGACAGCAATTCTGAGTAAACTTCCCGTCGCCTCTGAAGAAATGCAATGTGATGGTTGTACAAAGTTACATTTATATTTAACAACACTATCAAAAAGGATAGCAGGCACAACAATGCCGCTAAAACAAGGGTCGCCATCTTGATTGTTTTGGGTTGAAGGGTTCACATGACTGTGTCACATGACAACAAATACGTCATCGTTTTTGAATATCTCCATTTTCCCTGTTCACATTTAAATGCTAAGACAGTGTTTTTGTTATTTATCCACTTGCGAGAGCGTTTTTGAAAAGCTCCGTTTTCGCAAAACAAAAACACTCTCAATGTGGACTGAAGGCCAAAATAAAGCTAAATGAATGCGTTTTCAAACAACAATGTATTAGTGTGGGCGTGGCCTTACTCTTCAGTTCGTGTGGACACTCTTTGTATTCATTTCAGTTCAAGATCATCTTGAGATCTTCTGCCTTTAAGTTTAAAATAGAAAGAACAACGACTCTTGTCCACTCTCTGTTCACATCCATCTCGCCCTGAAATACATTTCACAATTAAAACCTTATTGCTGCAGAAGCTTGTACACAGACACACAATAGGTGAACTATTCAACTATTCCTTTAAGAAATAAATAAGTCAGGAGGCCAAAAAGAGGGGACAATGAGGTGAATTAGAGAGAGAGAGAGAGAGAGAGAGAGAGAGAGAGAGAGAGACAGGGAGAGCGAGATAGAGAGACAGACAGAGAGAGAGAGAGAGACAGAGCGAGAGAGAGACAGAGAGAGAGACAGAGAGGCAGACAGAGACAGACAGAGAGAGAGAGACAGAGAGGCAGACAGAGAGAGACAGAGCAAGAGAGAGACAGAAAGACAGACAGAGAGAGAGAGAGAGACAGAGAGAAAGAGACAGACAGAGAGAGAGTGAGACAGACAGAGTGAGACAGACAGAGCGAGAGAGAGACAGACAGAGAGAGAGACAGAGAGAGACAGAGTGAGAGAGAGACAGACAGAGCGAGAGAGAGACAGACAGAGAGAGAAAGAGAGAGAGAGAGAGCAAGACAGACTGAGAGAGAGAGAGAGAGAGAGAGAGAGAGAGAGAGAGAGCACATTAAAGCATTAAAAGCTTTTATCCTCTGGCTAAAGGCTAATGTTATTGCCACGGCGAAGAAATCTCCAGAAAACCGCGCTGAGGTGATTCATAAATGGACGGTGCGGATCCTCTGGGACGATAATCAGATGCGTCTCTGTAAACCTTTATCCTGCTTTTTTTCCCCTGACGATTGATTGACAACATTCATTATGTCTGGGCTGTAATTCGTCAAGTTTAGTGAGAGTTTTATCCATTAATTGAACAGCTCCTTACCTCAATTCTGTCCAACGAGCGCATTGCCAGTCCTACTATGGCAACCGTTTTTCTCATGAATATTAATTAGGTCACGCTGACGTAGCGAGTATCCGTCAAATGGCAAATGGCTCTCTTATAAATATTAATCGAATCAATCTGACGTTGCTCTCTGGTCTTCCAATAGCGAAGGCTTGGTTTAAAATATTAAATAGGATATTTGACGTCGCTCGGGAAACGTACAATGGCGATGCCTTAGCTCATGAATATTAATACATGAGCCTTCGTCATAGTAGGATCGGTAAACCGGCGTCAGAGGCTTGCGATGTGAAATGACATGATCCCGTGAGCGAGGTTCACATCATTCTCGACATCCTCACGTGAACTCTGCGCTATACGCTCTCAAAACATGATTTAATGCGGGTAAGTAACCATTTTTCATTTTGTTATATTTATTAAATGTCTTTTAATGAAGTTGTAAACAGACTAAAGGTTACGTGACTTGGGATTTTCTCTGATTACTGTATTTAGTACTGTAGATTTTCAGTACCCAAACCGAAGTGAAACTTGGTTTATATAGTTGTTTTTTTAATTTACAGTGTATAGTTGTATTAATTTATCTTTCAAAATAATAATAATAATAATAATAATAATAATAATAAAAATTACCACAACTCTTTTCCCTGCTGAAAAAATAAATAAAATAAAATAAAATAAATAAACACACACTTTAAACCAACCTAATGTGGTTTGCTGGTCTTAGCTGGTTTAAGATGGTTTAGCTGGTCTCCCAGTCAAGCTGGTTTAGATGCTCAACCAGTTGGTCTCCCAGTCTGACCAGCTGACAGGTGTCCCAAACCCCTCTAAAACCATCAACAGACCAGTCTAACTAGCCAGGCCAGGCTGGGAGACCACCAAACCACAGACTGGTTTAAGCTGTATAGTTTTTAGGTCAAACTGCTCCATTTTTACTTTATAAGCATGCCGTGAACAGTCTGTCTGGAAAGTTCTGCTGTGGGTGCTGAAATACAAGCTCGCACACGTTTAAACTGGCTTCGGGTTTGACATTTTTAGTGCTCCAAACACCTGGTCTTCTCTTAATTCTTTAAATACTTTCATTTGAACTGTTAAGTCGTTTTATATCCCCTTTCCCCAAAATATGAATCGCTTATTGCAATGAATGAATTATACAATGGAATGTACTTGACAATTAGTATGTACAGGTCAATGTAGTTACTGGACAAGGACAATAATGCTTTGTTGTGACGCTTAGCTAAGCATTGAGAAATATGTCCCGGAAGAAAAATGCTTGCAATTTGAGACACCTTGCATGTTTGGAATGGTAGGATTATACCCATTCACAAGGTCACAGTGGGCCCATGTCAGCACTTTTTAGTTTTATATGCATTGCTGCTGTCACTGCATTGCTCAAGTCAAAGGAAGTTTGAGTTAAATGACATTTTCTGTAGAATCATTTGAGTCTATTGTGCGTGTGTCTCTTTTGTTCCAGTGCATTTCGTTAGGGTTAGATCCATGACGATGTAATTTGATCTTTTGCTTCACTTGTGCTTGGGGGGGTGCTTAGGGATAACTTGGGGTTTAAAGCCCACCCCAGCATCCACCTTGATGCGGCCCTGATCTATGGCCTCTTATAAGGACAGAATATTAGTAGGCTAGTCAGTAGAGTGGTTTTGGTGAAAAGTTTACATGTGCAATTTGTGGATGCTCGGGGCTAAGGCCCCCCCCAAATTCTGACGGCCCCGGTTGAAAGGCGAAATGACCAAGCCCCCCTTCCCTGGTCGGACTGCGGAACAAGAGAACCTACTGGCCACCGTAAAGATTAAAATGACCTTTCTTTGTTTTAAACCTTTCAAAATCATTAAACCTTCAGTTTTTTTCCAGGTTTAAATTGGAAAAACTACATTTAAACCCACTAGGCATATGTGTTCCCCGTTTTTCTTTTTTCTCTCCATTTTAGTATGCATTCTAGAGATTTGAGTTATCACTGGTGAAATACATCCAGTCTGATGTGGTTGCTCGTGCTGGTAACATCTTGACGCAACCCTACAGAAAAGTTTTTATTAGAATCTGACATTTTAACCGTGGATCATTTAGCCTTCACGGCTCTCAAACATGAGGCCAGATGGCCATTATCCAATCAATCTCAGAGATTTTCTCTCTTCTGACCTTTTCCTGAATGGACGAGTCCGGCCAAGATCTATGTGGTGCGGTCAGACTTCAGCCCTTAGAGGGCTGATGGGTCTGGAGCATCAACCTTTTTTATGTTGTTGCATTTCAGAGTAGTTAAAATTTCCTTTATTCGATTATAGTACATCACTTCTGTTGCATCACTGTTTGTATTCTCTTAAGGAATATTCCGGGTTTAATACAAGTTAAGCTTAATGGACAGCATTTGTGACATTATGTTGATTTCCACTAAAGTTAATTTCGACTCCTTTCAAAAAAGCAAAATGTTTCAGTGTGGCACTTACAATGGAAGTGAATGAGGTCAATTCGTAAATGTTAAAATACTCACTGTTTCAAGTTTAGCTATAAGACGTAAACAATATGTGTATTAACATGATTTTAGTGTGATAAAATTGCATACTAACCTTATCTGTGTAAAGTTATATCTAATATTACAACTTTGTTGCCCTTTAATCACGGTACTGGATATAACTTTACACCGATAAGATTAGTAAGTGATTTTATCACACTAAAATCATGTTAACATGTGTAATGTTTCTATCTTGTAGCTATACTTTTGATACTCTGTGTATTTTAGCATTTATGGAATTGCCCCGTTTACTTCCGTTTTAAGTCCTTTATTGTAACTGCTTTTTTTATATAAGCTAGGGACGAGTCTAAATTATTTTTTGGTAATCAACATCACACCATAGATACTGTTAATTGAATATTCCTTTGAAGAAATGGTTCCAGCAAAAATGAAGATTGTTTAGCACTAAAAATAACAATCTCATAGTGCATAATCTCTTCATGTAACTCACAGCCCTTTACTGTGACCTTTTGAAATGTGTTTGGCAATGAGAAGTCCCATATTTCAAAAGCACCCCGTTCGGATAGAAGTCAAACTTCAGGCAACCATCTTTCTCTGTTTGTTCACTTTAAGAAATGTGCTTTAATATGGATAGCTGTCAGTATTACTGATTATAAATGCAAAGGAAAGGAATTAGGTGTTAACATTGTTCTCGGCTGGAAAAATTTGGCACCACAGTGTTGTGTTCACAGTACACTGTCACATACCCTGTATCCCTTAAGAAATTTCCTGGAGAAAGCCGACTAACAGTCGCAGACTCTTCCTACACCATTAAACCAATGTAGACCAACAATGTCTCTACACACTATTGTCTTTGATGAAAGTGCTTTGTGGTAACATTTAACAATAAGGTTCTGTTAGTTAACTTTAGTTTATGTATTAGATATCATGAACTAACAATGAACAAAATATAAATTTTTACAGCAGTTATTAGTGACAAAGCTATCATACTGTTATTCTACCAAGTTGATTTAAGGTTTTTTCCAAAATCCCTAAGCTAAAACCAAAATTTCTAACACTAACCCCTACCAGTGCTCCCAAGCTACATCCACCAAATTCGGCAGACCTTCAAGACTGTTCTGGAATAGTGTGCTAACTGATTGGACTCACGGTTTTCACACAGCAGACGATCAAAAATGTAAAAAATCCCTTAGACTTACATTGACGGAATGTTCAAACGACCCAATGGAATGCTCGTTAATTCAAACTCCAACTTTCAAAAAATTCAAATGTAAACAAACCCACAAAAGTCCTTTAATCTGCTTTAAATTGCTCTCTCTCTCTCTCTCTCTCTCTCTCTCTCTCTCTCTATCATCTATCAAACTTTTAAAAACAGGTTAAACTTTCCAACATCAAAGTTTGTCGTGACAATCTTTTACTATCTAGTTAATGAAAATACAATTGTTTATTGATAGTTCAGGTTAGTTCATAATGAATTAAAAAATGTTAACATATAAAACTTTTTCATTTATAAATGCATTAGTACATGTTGAACATTCCATGAACAAAGATTAATAAGTGCTTATTGTATTCAAACTTATTGTAGTGTAATATTACCTGTTATGTTACCTGCTTCGTACTTTGGTATCTTAAATAAACGTTTAATATCTAAAATATTTACTGCAAATATCATGAGACGCATGTAACACATCTGATGCCCAATATAATGCAATATATACAGTAGTCTATATAGTACAATATACATTGTAACATAGTAACATAATGTGTTGTTGTAATGTAATGTATAGGCTTTATATATGTTACAGTTTGTAGAGCTTATTTTTTAGTTTCCCAGTAGTTGTCATTTTGAAATTTCAAAGGTTTCAGATTTATTTGGTTAGTTTACACATATCCATGACATAAACATCAGTACATTTTTGCTTAGAATGAATGTTTATGTTTAAAGGATCTTTTATAGTTTTTCACCATTTTAAAAAAAGGCTTAGCCTCCACTAGTTTGTTTTGAATGGTCCCGCAGTGTGGCAAATACATTTGTTAAAAGTTCAAATATCCCATGTAGTTTTTTATTTAAAGAGGTACTACATGCATAATAATAATAAAAGAATTAGCAAAATGCTGCTTAAAAAGTTTTAGGTCGAGTATACTGTAGCATGTCACACTGCAGGACAAACTTTCAGAAATTATTTAATGTCAACTATCCATTCAGCAATAAAAAAATAATATATAATAATAAAATGTGTTCTCTCTCTGCAAAACAATATCAGACAGTTCTGCAGACAGGAGTACAATCGCGCCATTATGACATCATTGCATGGATGGCCCTGGAATGTAACTGTTGTGGAAACAACAATAATAAATCATATTTTTTTGCAGCATGAAAAATAACGGTCATCATGACTTTGAAATTAAGTTCGCCGTCCCCTAGTTTGGAATGTCCAAATTGAACAGATCTGATCTGATCCGTGAAATGACCCGAGGTGTTTTGGACGCTCAGGGCCAGTTTCATACAAAACCGTAAAAACTCTTTTCTACAAGATTCTCTGCATGGCCCTCTTTCTGTATTATGGAGGATATTTCAGCCCATAAGAGGGAAGGGAGTTAAAAAAAAACACTGTGTTACAGTTAAATTCACCCTTCCTTACAATAGCATTCTGGGAAGAAATTTGTTGGGTAGCTTTTTGTAGTGCTCACTTCTCAAGCCATTCAAAACAAGAGCATTGTTTTTCCACTGAGTGCTTTCAAAGGGTGAACTTTGACTGAGCAGCTCAATCTGTGCCATCTGCACAGTAACATCTGCTGTTTAATCACATTTGATTCTTATTGATGTCAGCTAACCAAGAAAATGTATATCAAGGAGCAGACTATTGCATTCCAGGTTTCAGGACACTACATTTTTTAAGGTGGTAATATGCTGATTCTGGGTGGTTCAGCCTAGGGTTTCGATAAGCTGACAATCTCTGCTTCTCTCTCCATAGGGTAAGTGCCACCCCAGGACAGCTGGACCACAGCTGTAGTGCATTTGGACCCGAATTTGCACCAGTTCCGTTCTGTGGTGGGGAGGGTTCCTGGTACCGTGATTTGGTGGATAAACAGAAATGAAAATCACATTGCCAGGGATTTCCACCCCTGCACAGTTCTTCAGGTGACCACACCTACTGTTGGCATGTATCGAACGGAACCTGACACGGTGTATTTCAGATATCGCGTAACAAATGACAAAGAACCAAAGAGATTTGTCTGGACTAGACGTCAGGCCAATTCTTAATACGCATTCTTGGTCTTACTGTACACAATTCTTCAATGCACAAAAAAAAAAAAAGGTTTGCTTTCGTAATCTTTTTCACTGTGTTCTGGTACGTACCAGCCACTATTCACCAACAAATCAATTCCCAATGGATACTGTTGACCCCCACCCTACATTTGATCACATACTTCGGTTTTCTGAGCGCCAGTACGTCTCACGCACATTGCATGTGACGCAAATTTCGTCATTATCACTGTGCGGGACAGTCTTTGAACGTCATCGACGCATATGCCTAGCATTGACTGCTAAAATATTATTACAAAACAGTCGTAGTGCACATGCAGTTGCAGTCAAAATAGTATACTTTGAGAGGCTGAGCGCTCAACTGCACGTGAGACGTACTGGCACGTGGAAAAAGGAAGTAAACCCTAGCCTTAAGCAACCACCCAAGACACCATAGCAACTGCATTGCAACACCCTGTCAACCACCCATGTTTTGCTATTTTCGTCTGAAAATGTAATAATCAAATTTTTTTATTGACCAATTTTACATGGCGCTTGCTTTAACAAATTGAGATTCCATCTTCGTTTATGTAACCTCTCTGCCATTTTGTTCATGTGAGTGCAACTGCTTGGTATGTTTTTCAAACTTAATAACACAAACAATGACTCATCTCTTTGGAAATATCATGTATCCTCAGGAATGGGAAAAGGGCATCTGGCAAGTTTCACAAATGGAGAAGCAAACCTTATTTGACACCTACAGCGCTTCTACTGGAAGGCCTGTTATTAGACCTGTTATTATCGTATTAACTATTGAAATCCATAATTCTGAATAAAACAAAGTGGCCGTTCACACAGGACACATACTTGCATTTGCACAATTTTTTAATTGTTGGTCAACATACACATGTATCCAGCGGTCAGTTTTGTCGCATCTCACGTTATGAACACCACGTTCTTGAGACACTGTGATACATTTAAAACAGTTCAACTTGTAATGACTCCATGTTTAAAAATAATGAACCAACCAGATAAATATCATGAATGTACTGAGTGAGATTATTAGCAGTGTTGCATGGAAGCTAATGGGCCTGTACATGTGCCTTCTGTTGCGCAAAAATGGGTCCTGTGTAAACGCCTCCCAAAGCCCATTCACACTGACAGTGATCGTTGAAGGTCTGCGAGTCTCTGTGCTGTTGATTGCTAGCAGGCATTTCATTTCGATTACAGTATTCAACTGTATTAGGCTACTAATAATTTTCAGATGATTCGTTACAAATCCCATATCACATTGCTGCTCATTTGCATAAAGTTGGACTGCGTCGCCAACGGTCTCTGTCACTCACAACGCTGGAAACTCTCATCGCCAAGAATGGCTTCTGCAAATCGCTGTCAGTGTGAACGCCCCTTAAGACTGAGCTCTGTGTGAACGAATGAAAAACAAAATGGACATTTTCGACATATTGACAGCATGAACACACTTGATTGTATTTTTGAAAAAGTTGAGAATAGCGGAACGAAATAATGCTGGATTACGAGTCGCAAACTTTGGCTAAAGTCACAATAGAGTCCTTTTCTTCGAGATTGGTGCTTAAAGTTACTAAACCAGGTATGATTACCCATGATCCATTTGTTGCTAACTAATGCATTACACACCCCGTTCACACCTCCATTTAAGACCATTCATTCCCATCTCAAGTTTGTCCATCAAGTCATCACTTGCTCAAGGCACAGAGCTTAGCTAATTGGTGAGCACTGATCCCTTAAAATACTGTTCACAGTGGCTAAGTTCAGTGCCTGAAGTGAACTGCTTGACGCTCACCCAATGTGCTGGTGAAAAAGGGTGCAGGTGATATCCGCCCACTTGCACTGGCATCTAAAGGGCAGTAATTGGGCATAATAGAGTGTCGGCTACCAGTAAAGGTGAAACCAGTTAGGGCATCCAAGCTTCCTGTTACACTTGCCAAAGGAGTGTAACAGGAAGGTTTAGTTTTGGCTGGACAACTAAACTATGGTTTAGTTTTGGCTGGACAATTTCCACATGCCATTGCGTCTCAGGCTAGGTTGAAAGCTTTAGCCTTTCAAAGTATACTCTTTTGACCGTGAGTGCATACGGACGTTTTTGACACGTGCATTACAACCTGCTTTGTGATGCTCCTTTAGCACAGTCAGCACCAGATGCATGTGCCGACGATGCGCAAAGTCGCATGTCTAAAAAAAACTGGGTTGTGCACGGACAGTCGGCACATACTGTGCTATTGCCAAAATTAGCATTACACGCACTGTGTGAGACATAGTGCCATGCGGAAAACCAAAGTATACTTTGGCCTTCAGAGTCACGGTTTGCATCAGATCTGAATTCCATTAACTGTTAAGGACATGCAGTGGCACCTTAGGCGAGATCACAAACAAGGGGCGGAGTTTTGGTGGGCACGGTGAAGTATTAGCGAGTATTTCCGATTTAATGCCCACCCCCCCAGCTAATGGTGTGTATTTCAACTATGCCTAGAAACGACCCTGAGGACATGGTAAACATGTCATGCTACCATTATGCCAAACAGTTTCAAACCACTTTTGCTGAATGTAATGGGAGTCCATTTGAATCAGTTCTTAGTATTCTTTATAGTTTCACACAAATCATACCGTTAGTGTATCCAGTCTTTTAAAAATCAGTAAATCCCCGTTCACACAGAAAGTAATTATGTCACTGAGTCGCTGTACTCTTAGTTGCTAATAGACATTCATGCTCAACTACTGTTGTACTAAAGGTACGGTCACCAAAACATTACTTCGGATCCTGTTACAATGACGAATAAGCACAAGATGATAATGCAGTGCTCTAGATCTTCTGTTTTAAATGTTATACATCGTTTTAACTTAGATCCTTTATTGGTCAAACATCTTTTCACTCTACAAATTCACAGGTCTGAATTCAGCAAACTTGAACACCAAACTTCACACGATGTCCTGCCAGCTGAAATAACTGCACATTTAAGCTTTAATTAGCTACAAATTGCAGTCAGATTGTTTCAATTATGGCTTCTCTCTCGAGTCTGCCAAAAGGTGTGGAATCGTGACCATCCCTGTAATTTGTCTAGACAAATCTTCTCAGATGGTTTGTATAATTGTGATGGGCTCAATCTGTTTTTGATTTGATTATGGGCTGTGCCCTCTTGTGCCTGCTAAACTGGTATCAGTGTGTACATAGAGTGCTGGCTCAGTTCAGCAGGAACAGGAATGAGGTCCAAATGCCACAGCTTTACTCTCCTCCAATCAGAATAAAGCATGCCTTGTTCTGCTCCAATCAGCATGCATCATGCTTCAATATCCTAAAATCAGCATACAGTTTGCTTGACTTTCCTTCAACAATATTCTCTATATTTCGTGTACATCAACATCTGTCATCAGTGAATATAAAATACGTTTTCCAAGGGAACCGACCTTGATGAAATATGAATGGTTAACTATTAGAACTCAAGGCATGGAGTATGATGAATTTTCTACATACTGATGATGGCCATATCCATATTTTTAGCATCTAATTGTGTTCTCGACACAAGCAAGGCCACAGGGATGCAGGAGCTCAACTTGATGACCAAGATATTTCAGTGTTTCTGCTGTAATGTATGAAGATATATGTCCAGCTGGTTTTGGCTGAATATATGCCTGCAGTGTCTCAACATGTTCTTCGGTGTTATAGATAGTAAAAATGAATTATGGTGAGAGACTTATTTTAGGTCGCTCTGTCACTTTCATTTATTCGTATGAAAAATGGAGGACATCGGGTGCATCATAAATCTACCTCAAGACTGTTCACACCCTCCTGTCTAACTTTGGCTTTTCTTTTTTGCTCTTTTGCTGTAACTAAATATTGGATATGCCCAGGCCTTACATTTATATGGAAATCTGTTCGATTACATTACAATGTTTTTAAGTAAAATAAATCTAGAAAAGAGGATTTTTATTTTATTTTAGTGTATTGGTAGTAGCAATAGTTTTCTTTAGCTTATTTCCAAACGAATTCCTAAAGGAAGAATTGCTAAATAAAAGAGATTTTTGACAATTTATTAAATATATATATATATATATATATATATATATATATATATATATATATATATATATATATATATATATATATAAACATGAGTGGTGCTTGCCTGTGCAAACCTTGTCGCTAGGGTGTTGTGGGTGGTTGCCACAGTGTTGCTATGCAGTTGCTAAGGTATTCTGACCATTTTTAGAGTGTTTCTGTGCAGTTGCTAGGGTGTGCTGAGTGTTTACCACAGCGTTGCTATGAAGTTACTAAGGTGTTCTGAACATTTTCAGCGTGTTGCTATGCAGTTGCTAGGGTGTGCTGGGTGGTTCCCACACCATTGCTATGCATTTGCTAAGGTGTTCTAAATGTTTTAGCATGTTGCTATGGAGTTGCTAGGGTGTGCTGTGTGGTTGTCACAGCATTGCTATGCAGTTGTTAAGGTGCTCTAAATGCTTTTTAGCCTGTTTTACTTGTTAGTGGTAGTGTTGGGTGGCTGCCACATCATTGCTATGCTGTTACTAAGGTGTTCTGTATTGTTTTCTAGTGTGTTGCTATATGGTTGCTAGGGTGTGTTGAGTGGTTCCAAGAATGTTGCTATGTAGTTGCTAAGGTGTTCTGAAAATTTTTAGCATTTTGCTATTTGGTTGCTAGGGTGTGCTGGGTGTTTACCACAACGTAGCTATGCAGTTGCTAATGTGTTTTGAACAGTTTTAGCACGTTGCTATGCAGTTGCTAGGGTGTGCTGAGTGTTTACCACTGCATTGCTATGCAGTTACTAAGGTGTTTTGAGCATTTTCATCGTGTTGCTATGCAGTTGCCAGTGTGTGCTGGGTGGTTCCCACACCATAGCAATGCATTTGCTAAGGTGTTCTATTCTTTTTTTGCATGTTGCTATGGGGTTGCTACGTTATGCAGTGTGGTTATCACAGCACTGCTGTTCAGTTGTTAAGGTGCTCTAAACGGTTTTTAGCCATGTTGTGTGGTTGCTAGGTTGTGTTGGGTAGTTGCCACAACATTGCTGTGCAGTTGCTAAGGTGTTCTGAGCATTTTTTTTTGTGTGTGTGTGTGTGTGTGTGTGTGTGTGTGTGTGTTGCTCTGCAATTGTTAGGGTGTGCTGTGTGGTTGCTAGGGCATTGCTAGGTGGTTGCTTTCGAGCCCAAATAAAAAAAAAAAAAACAATTCTACCTCACATCTTTAGTGTTCCACAGAGGAAAGTCAAATGGATTTGTCACAACATAAAGGTAAGTAAATGATGATGACAGAATTTATATTTTGTGGTGAACTACTTCTTTAATGCTTTTCTGATGGATTGATTCTATATTGCAGGTATTATTCTCGCAGAAGAATCAGTCTTGTGGCCTGACTTGAACCATTTTCCTCAGTCCGCAGCATTGACAGCTACTTGGAAAGATTTGTGCTACTCAGAAACAATTATAGTTCATAAATGCATCAGTGGGAAGGAACTGCAGGGATGAAAGCGCAAAGCCTCTTATTTGAGTTTCACAGCAATCTCAGATGCCTTTTATCATAAGCTTAGAGACTGACCAGATTTCGTGACGTGGACTCTTTAAGTTATTGGATATTCTTTTGTTGCCTCCGCCACCATGTAGTCAGTGTGTTTGTGGTCCAGACCAAAGCTGTGCACTTTATAATTGGTTTAAGTTGAATGAGACCAGCTGTGCAATAAAGCAGCAAAGCCGTGTGAAGGAACCCACAGAACCGGCCGTCCATAGATCCTTCTGGGTCACGATCCAGAGAGCGCAAGGGAAGTTTCAGAAAAGAATTTCACATCTGTGCCAAATGTCATGTTTTAAGTGTTTGAAATGTATTCTGTTGTGCTGTTTAATTACTGTACTTGCTATACAGATGGGAAATTTTGTACAAGAAATATCTTTTTAAATTAAACAAGATACTATACAGTTTGATTTGTGTTTGTTTTTCCCATTGTTAACCCAGTTGATAGATTTATCTTATTCAATCAGTTTAAATGTTGAATTCAATTGCATTGACTGTAAAGTCAACATGTAATCAAAATGGACTATCTGAAAACATCTGAAATAAGATGAAATTGATTCAAATCAGTTCTGATCTTCACCTAAATAAACAGTGAAAGTCAATTAATTCAGCAATGGAGGGTGGGCCAGTCTAGTCGGTCTGCACGCAACTTTACGCCCTCTAAACAGAAGCCCATAAATCCATGTTACCTTCAGGATGTCATAAAGTCGTAAACTGGACTGTAATCATCTCTGGAATATGGAACAGCAGTGGGTGAGGGCTGTAAAGATTCAAAACCCCTGCTATGAAATATCATTATAGTTGTTATGTGAACATTTCTCCTGGAATGGATGGTCTTTATTGACAGGGCTTAAAATGTTAGATCAGGAATGCTTTTAACTACTACAATGAAGTCTAGCTGCTTTGGGGGCTGTTAAAAAACAATTAACTTATTTTTAAAAACACAGATCTTTTTTTTGCTTTCAGCTTGTATCTGAACATATTGCCTTACAGCCCTAAAGGCATGTTGTTTGAGCCTTAACCTGACTCAGAAATAGACACTTTAAGGTATAATAAAAATCTTCAAGGGAATCTACAAATATGTGATCATTTCAATGAAATCAAAGCTCAATTTTCGAATTTGACATGATATAAATCATGTGAATCTTAAAGAACAACTAAGCTAAGTTTGAAATAAAAAGACATGATTCCCTTTGAAAGAAAAACCTGCATGCTTTCACAAAGTCTGTATATTGTCTCCCTCTTGTGTTCAATGGATATTCTTGACTCTCAGAGATGTCCAAAGAAATCTTTCAGAACAATTTTTATTTCCAAAATTTTAATCATGTACAATTACAGATATTAACCTGAAACAATAAAAAAAACTTTAAAAGTGCATGTACAAATATAAACATCTCTTTCTGTAACATATGAAAATAGACTCTTTTTTTTTTTTCAATGGTTAAATTATACCTTTTACATTCTCTTAGAAAACACAACTATGAACAGAACTGTTTATTTGACCATTTTACAAATCTGACTTCTTGCTTTCACTCAGTCCTAATCTTGTACAGAAATGCAAACTCAAGCTACAATAATCAAGCCACATTCATTATTGTGGAAATAATAATTCATCTGTGCCGCTGTACACTTTTATGGTACCTACCATGGCTGGGGTTGGGGGGATTGCTAAGGGGTGCACAGCCCCACTAGATCGTCCTTGTGTCTCCCAACCTTCCACCCCCATCCCCAGTCAGAATGTGAAACAACCAAGGGGTGCTACAATGGTAAGACGAAAAGAGAACCTATTGCCCACCCTGCAGTTCAAAATGCACCCCAAAGATCACATTTTTGTTCTGTCCCTAGTACCCACAAACTTTTTGTCCTTTCAGCAACATTTGAGTCTCTGCAAAATATAAAGGTGTGCATGGAAACTGACGTCAGCTGTTGAACGGGTGAAGCCACACTGAAGCGTTTCAGACCTAAGGAGGAGTAGGTGCAGTTCCTGTGGTGAAGGTGAAAAACACCTGTGGCCTAACCGCTTGACGCAGATAAACAAGAAGTGGTGGAGCTGAGGCGTGTTTTCTTGCTGTTCTTCGGTTCTGGCAGTGGACTGGTGCTCAGATTTCGCATCTTGCTGAAGCTGTTGCACAGGCTGCTGCGCCGACTCCCTGAAGTGCTGGAGGTTTCCTTAGACATGAATGTCTTGGGATCGCAGAGTCTTGCCTTCAAGCAGCAACAGCAGAGGAGGGTTGAAATAGCTTTACGCAGTTCCAGACTGCCGAACGAGTAAATTAGCGGGTTCATTGCGGAGTTGAGCACAGCTAGTGCAATGACCCAATCTGGACTGAAGAGAGTGCTACAAGTTCGAGAGTAGCAGAAGAAGTCCACCAACAGAAGGATGAACAAGGGGCCCCAACACACCATGAAGACCCCAACGGTGGAGATGACGGCCTTCAGGAGCCGCAACGAACGCTTGTGGCTGCGAACGGACATCATCTCGGTGCTGGTTCGAACGTGGCAGTAGATTGCAAAATAGAGAGCTCCAATTGTGAGTAGAATGATGAAGAATATGATCAGAGCAAACAGGATATAGCTCTTGGAGTAGAGCGGCAGAAGTGTAGAGCACCTTTTCAGGTCACAAACACAGTTCCAACCCATCAACGGCAGGAAGCCGATAATCAGTGCCGTTATCCAGCACAGCACCACCATCATGTAGATACGGTAAGTCTTGGTGGCCGTTTTCTGGTGGACGGGCTTCATCATAGTAGTGTAGCGCTCCACAGCAATCAAGAGCAGGCTGAAGATTGACGCCGCAAGCGCTACGAAGAGAAGTCCCTCACGGAATAGCCAGAGAACTGGGCTTAGCTTGAAAGTGCGTTCACCTGACATGCAGATGTTCACTACGTAAGCAGAACCTGTTAGCAAGTCACTAAGAGCGATGTTGGCGATGCAAATGAATATCCAACGATGGCGTAGGCGGACGCGAAACAAGACGGCCAGCAGCACCAAGAGGTTCTCCAGGATGATGAAGACGCTGAAGCAAAGGAACAGGACCGTGATGACGCTGGTGCCGCTCTTTGAGGGTTTTCGGTGTTGGAGGCGTCTGGTGAAGTTGTAATGCTCCAGAATGACACTGTAGCTACTACTCCAATTGTGGACGTCTGGACAGGAAGAGGCGGAGCTGGACGAACGCAGGACCTCCATGGTGTGAGACCTATGAGCGTGGAGTTGAATCTCACTGGGGTTGACCCTCTTTCAATCAGACTCCAGGCAATCAGACTCCAGCTCCAGGATCAGTCACCTGAGAACAAGTCCTGGAGATCCTTTTCCTCTCAGAATACCCTGATGGAAAACAGTAAATTCAACAGTTAATTCATTGAGTTGGGTTCACTAATTGAAACAGCCCTAAAATAAATAAATAAATACATACAATTTTAAAAAATCAGCCATTTCGTAGAACTAAGTAGAACCTTTTCCTGGATAAAATCTTTTGATGGTGCTGGAACAACATTCCTATCACACAGACATAGTCCTAACCTCATTTGTTCCACAAGAGAAAGAAAGTCATACAGGTTTGAAACAACATGAGGCTGAGTATTTTCATTGTGGGTGAACTACCCCTTTAACCATTAAAATAACTCTTTGGCTGAACTTGATTCAGTCATGGACAGTGGTTCCACATGTTTGAAATGAGTTTTCATGAAATAAAATTACCATATAATGTCAACTTAAATATTTCAAGTAGAGGGAACATAGCTGAATCAAGTAAACACAACAAAATTAAACATATCAATTTGATTTTAGCGATATGTTACAGTGTATGCTAAATACATGCTGGTGGGAAGCACTACTGGGTACAACTTGGTCACTATGATATAGTTTGCACAGCAATTCCTCAATGCATAAAGCAATATATAAAAAACTCAATGGTATGTCTTGGTCCTCAATAGGCTCAATCTCCACTCCTCACCATGATAGAAACCCTCAAAACTACAACATAAATTCTTCCAGATTTCAACACAATAAATCTTTGAACACTAACAAATCTCCCACACACGCACACACACAGGCACACACACGTGCACGCACGCACACACACACACACACTCAATTTTAACATTAAATCTCCCTGTCGAGTCCTATGCAACCCATGCTGGGAACTAGAAATCCTCTGCCCAGTTTCAGTTAACCAATTAATAAACATTCATGTTGTTCCAATGCACAGTGATTAAGTAAAGCTGACAAGACACTTTTTTGTTGTTGAATCAACTCAGTTAATTTAAGTTCCCTTGGTTACATGATTTTTGAGTAATATGAAAATGGGAGGATTAAGTAAAACTGACCATTTCTTTTGAGTGTACCCATTAAATCTGAGGGAAATAGTAGGTTAAGAATTTTGTTGAAACCCCTGAACCCCAGAACTCTATCCTTAAACCTAACCCTAAGTATGATAAATTGATTGAAATATAATTTCAGGAACCCATGCCACTTGGTAAAATCACGGTCACTCAAAAAAGTGATTGTGGGGAAAAGCATATTTCTGCCAGGCTCTCTTGTGGTTTCTAACAGGTGCATTTGGTGCCAAACCATCTTGGATTTGAAGGGATTTCTACACTTATTGCAGGGACAGTCCCTCCTGGTTTTATGCTTGAATGTGCAATACCATCACATATCTTTAATCACAGTGTTGCAAATGTCCCGTATTTTGGCCGAAATGAACGCCTGTTGTCTTTAATTGCCCCCCCCCCCCATGCAGTGCAAATGTGCAAATATATATATATATATATATATATATATATACACACACAGAGAGAGAGGTAAATAACACAATTTGATTTCAGCTCACCATGTGTAAGATGCATTTATATACCTCCAGTTTCACTACTGTATTTGTGGTTAGTCTGTATTTCAATCTGGCACGTTTAAAGTGCCAACACGTGGCTGTGCAATACGGTAACCACAATGGATGTGTAAATAAATTTGATTGAAATAATTAGAAAGTTAATGTTAAAAGCCATTCCCAAAAAAAAAAAAAAAAAAAAACAATATGAAAAAGACAAACATTTGTTTTGCTTTAAATTGCCACTAAATATTAAATATTACAAAACATATTTAATATGTTACAAATAAATTATCATTTTAACATGAAAATCATATATTATGGATTTTGTTTAAGGATCTTAACTCACCTGTTAATAGTGATGCTGATGTAATTAATATTGAGCAATTGAGCTCTGGTGCCGAAGGCTTGAGGATTGGCTCTCTGATCATCTTTATACCATGCAGTAACAAGGAAGGAAGCTGTCTTGCAGATTTGTGACACACCCAATGGAGAAAGCAAACAATTCTTAGTTTGTACACCTTCTAAAATGATCGTGACACAATATGAGCAAATCATGGATTGCCATGTAATAATCATGTTACGTTGCATACAATACCATTTGGACATGAACATTGTTAGGCACCTAACACAATCCGTATAAGATATTTAAAAGGTCAAAACATTTAGGTTGAAAAGTCTCTCTTATCACTGTCTAGACAAAACAGTCAACATTTAATGAACACATTTGAACACATTTAATTTGTGACCCAGAAATAGTGGATTTTGAAAAACGAAAACAAATGAAAGTTCTGATATAAAATGAGCAAGAAATTCTGTATTGGTCACTAATCAAATAAGCACATTTTATTTGTACAAATGGTCTGATTGTACTCAACTTGTTAGGCTGATAATACAAGATGTAATCTTTTTTTTTTTTTTTTTTTAAGTTAGTTATAAAAAAAGTGCAAAACTGACAGTTTTGTTTTATGTTATTAGAAACTGCAACAAAAATTCCCCTTGGAGGAACAATAAAAGTTTCACACAGCAAGAGAGTTCATTGTGTTCCTTCACCGATTTGTATTTGGCACGTGTTGCAGTAATAACAACTTTTTGCAAGACCCTTTAAATACAACTGATGCAGCACCAATATTCTTACAACAGCTTTGAAATTGGAGTAACCAAATATTTCTCAGAAGCCAGTCAGCAAACAGGAAACCCAGATGACCAATAAGTGGCCTACTCCCTTTACTGTTTTCAGTTCACCTCAACCAGCTGGGTGGAAACACACACTCACACACACACACACACACACACTCACACACACACACACACACACACACACACGTACATGCACACACACACACACACACACACTTACACACATACACACACACACACACGTACATGCACACACACACACACACACACACACACACACACACACACACACACACACACACACACACACACACACACACACACACACACACACGTACATGCACACACACACACTCACACACGCACGCACACACACACTCACACACTCTCACACACACACACTCACACGTACATGCACACACACACACTCACACGCACACACACTCACACACTCTCACCCACACACTCACACACTCTCACACACACACACACACACACACACACACACACACTCTCTCACACACACACACACACACACACTCTCTCTCACACACACTAACACACTCACACACGCACACACACGCACGCTCAAACACACGCACACTCACACACGCACACTCACACACACGCACGCACACACGCGCACGCACGCACACACACAGGCACACACGCGCGCGCGCGCACACACGCACACACAGGTACATGCACGCACACGCACACACACGCACGCACACACACATGCACAGACACACACACACACACACACACACACACACGTCGATAATCCAGCACAGCACCACCATCATATAGATACGGTAAATCTTGGTGGCCGTTTTCTGGTGGACGGGCTTCATCATAGTAGTGTAGCGCTCCACAGCATCAAGAGCAGGCTGAAGATTGACGCCGCAAGCGCTACGAAGAGAAGTCCCTCACGGAATAGCCAGAGAACTGGGCTTAGCTTGAAAGTGCGTTCACACACGCGCACACACACGCAGGCACATGTACACACACACGCACAGACACGCACACACACGCACATACATAAACGCACAGACACACACACATGCATACGCACACGCACACGCACACGCACATGCACAGACACACGCACACACACGCACACACACACACACACACACACACACAAAACTTGCTTTTATATCATTGTGGGGATTTTATACAGATCTAATGATAATTTCTATCCCCTAAACCTAACCCTCACAGAAACCTTTTTGCATTTTTACATTTTCAAAAAATCATCGTTTAGTATGTTTAATAAGCCATTTCCCTCATGGGGACCGCTGGCTGGGCCCCACAATGTAGGTGATCTCAGGTTTTACTATCCCTGTGGGGACATTTGGTCCCCACAATGTAACATAAACATGTACACACACACACACACACACACACACACACACGTTGGTATTTGTGGTTTATGAGGACTCTCCATAGACATAATGATTTTTATACTGTACAAACTATAGATTCTATCCCCTAACCCTAACCCTACCCCTAAACCTAACTCTCACAAAAACTTTCTGCATTTTTACATTTTCAATAAAACATCATTTAATATGTTTTTAAGTGATTTAAATTATGGGGATACTAGAAATGTCCTCATAAACCACATTTATAGCATAACACCCTTGTAATTACTAGTTTATAACCTAAAGAAAAGTCCTCGTAAACCACCCAAACCCGCCCACACACTTCTCAATGGAGAATGTTTTGGATGTGCATTATATTGTATATAATTACAATAATGATCCATATTCTTCACACACGTTTTGTACTCCACGTTAATGTTGATTACTGTTGAAACTATCAAGTTTGTGCTTGAATAGTCTTCATGTGTTTTAACCTTTGATTAATCAAGAGTGAAAACTATCTGATTTGTTTTTTTCAGTTTTCCTTTTTATCTATACATTAGACTGTGTCTTCAACAGAACCCTGCAGAAAGATTGAAAATACCATCTAAATAGATTCACACAGTTTCTTCATTTGTCTTTTGCATTCTACCATCCTGTCAATGTTTTGGTAAGATAAAGGAGGGGGGACTTCTGAAACTACCACATCCTGAGGTAAGCAGCAACACCCTTAACACCCTTAACAGTTGCTAACGCCCTGTCATCACACGCTTGCTCTGAAAATAAAAAAAGGGTTATCAGAGAAACCCACAAAACGCAAAACTCATTATTAAAGTGACATCGCATAAGCACAAGCTGAAACTGTGAAATGCATACATACAGCGGGCCCTAAGAGGGACTTAAAAATGTGCAAGTGTCTTTGCATTACAACACAAATATCAAATATCATGTTCCACTAACTTTTGGCAACCACAGTGTCACAATACTACAGTATCTATTAATCTAAAATGCAAAAATATTTTTTTGTGAAATGTTTTGCTTGAAAACTCATTTTACAAATAAAACTGATGACTAAATTGCTGTTGTAAAATTGTATGTATCTAGTCTTGTGTACATGTATACAGTCTTAATGCAGTTCTGTGTCAGAATAAACAGCATTCATCACAGGTCAAGATCATAATTGAATATACACAGTGACCTCTGTTAGCAGTTTACTGTAATTACATCTGAGTTTATTCACACAGGCTGTACTGCTTTTATTCTAACACTGGGTGGTGCTCTCTGCTCACCTTTTTCTAGACTGCACTGAACATGGTTTATATTCTCTTACATGAAGTAAAATAACAGTTGTACAAATGAAGTAAAGTAATATTACAGGCACAGGAACGGTTTTCTTCCTCAGGACATCCACCTCATGAACAGTTCAAACTGCCCCCAAATACTTTCCTTTTTGTCAACACAACCATGTGCAATATTCAATCCATCCATTCCTACTTATATCCATATTTTATTTATATTCTTTAACATGTCCTGCCTCTTCTTCAATACGTTACATCACCTGCACATAACTGTATATCTGCATATCAAATATTCTAACAACATTATTGCGCTATTGTATATTTCTCTTTTTATTTATCTGTTTTATATATATATGCTTAAATGTATATGTTTGTATGTATGTATATACATTGCATTCTCTTTGCACTTGAAGCTTCTGTCACCATGACAAATTCCTTGTGTGTAAGAATACTTATATAAAGTAATAAAGCTCACTCTGTTTCTGATTCTTATGTTACATCTATGTCAGTCACAATAACCCTTAATATCAACAATTACTATCATTGCACAACTTCAACTGCTTTTGTTCTTTTTTTTATTCTGTAGTTGCAGCTGCAATTTCTTATGTAGGTGTGCTTGGCATTATTATTATTATTATTATTATTATTAATAATAATAATAATAATAATATAATAACAATATAATAATAATAATAATAATATAATAACAATATAATAATAATAATAATATAATAATAATAACAATATAATAATAATAATATAATTATAATATAATAATGATAATAATAATAATAATAATATAATAATAATAATAATAATGATAATAATAATAATAATAATAATAATAATAATATAATGATAATATGATAATAATAATAAAAATAAAAATAATACTAATAATAAGTATAATAATAATATTAATATAATATAATAATTATAATATAATAATAATAATAATAACACAATAATAATAATAATAATATAATAACAATACAATAATAATAATATAATAATAATAATAATAATAATATAATAATAAAAACAATATAATAATAATAATATAATAATAATAATAATGATAATAATAATAATAATAATAATATAATAATAATAATAATGATAATAATAATAAAAATAAAAATAAAAATAAAAATAATAATAATATAATAATAATAATAATAATAATAATAATAAGTATAATAATAATAATATAATATAATAATAATAATATAATATAATAATTATAATATAATAATAATAATAATAATATATAATAATGATAATAATAAAAATAATAATAACAATGATAATAATAATAATAATATAATATAATAATGATAATATAATAATAATAATAATAATAATAATAATAATAATAATATCATAATAATTATAAAAATAGTAATAATAATTATAATAATAATAATAATAATAATATAATAATAATATAATAATAATATAATAATGATAATAATAATAATAATAATAATAATAATAATAAAAATAATAATACTAATATTGAAGCTTTTAAATTCAAAGAACTAACAAGTGTGACGCCTGGGGGTAGGTGCCCAATGCATGTGCGGAGCATGTGGCTCGGTCGGTGAATGTTGGTGCAATTCAGTTTGTCTGCAGTGATTCTGCAGAGGATGGCCTGGTCCGAAATCAGCTTTGATGGAGTTAGGAGCGTGTGGTCGGAGAAAACTTACATTTTCTCTTGAGATGACAAGTCTCGAGGAAATAGAACTGGGAATAGATCAGAGACTAAAAGAGGTGTGGAAAACAGGTGAAGATGAGGACGAAATGGAGGTAGGATGGACACAGGTAGAAGGAAGGACAGGAAAATATGCAACACAGAAGAGGTAAGAGGAAGGATCAGAATATAGTTCCATAGATAGTGAGGGAGAGGAAGTTGAAAGGGATAAAAATAGGAAGGAATAATACTGAAATATAAAGGAAGAGATGGTACAGCAGGAATGAATCCAATGGCATTGACTCATGAATTAAGGAAATTAGTAGGTGAAATTAAATTAGCTAAAATACTACAGGACAGTGCAATGATGATAACGTGCAATAACCAACAGCAGAAAAATAAAGCAATAAAATTCAAAATAGTGGGCAAACAAATGGTAATGAACTATAAGATAGTTGGTTAATGGGTGTATGGAGTGATATCTGGGGTCCCATTGGGAGTTATAATGGAGTTATAATGGAGGAACTAAAAAAGAAACTTGAAGGAGGGAAAATCATGGAAGTAAGTCGATTGCAAATGAACAGAGAAAGGAGCAGAGTCAATAGTTTTCCGTGCGACAAAATTTGGAAGGTGAATATTTGCCAGATCATGTAAAACTAGGTTGCATTATTTACCCGGTAAAGATGTATGTGGCTCCCCCTCTGAGATGTTATAATTGCCAAAGATATGAGCATATTGCGAGAGTATGTAAAGCAAAGACGAGGTGTGCACACTGTGGAGGAGAACATGAGTATGGGAAGTGTGAAGTAGTAGCAGAAGTGAAATGATGAAATTGTGGAAGATATCACAGTGTGGCATATGGAGGATGTGTGGTCAGGAAAAGGGCAGTGGAGATACAGCAAGAAAAAGTCAAGCATAGTATAACATATACGGAAGCAGTAAGGAAAGGACTTATAATGGACAGTCAACAAAGTCAGGAGTCATGGGTTGGATAACATTGATTGTTATTAATCCTACAGTGGAATGCAAGAAGTCTATGTGCTACTGGTCAAGAATTTAAAGGGTATATACATCATATGGTAAATAAACCAGATGTAATATGTATCCAGGAAACATGGTTGAATCCTAGGATAGATGTGGTTTTAAAAGGATATACAAGTTTGAGAAGTGGCAGGGAAGAAGGTAAAGGTGGTGGGTGTTTCACATTCTTAAAAGATGGAATACCTTATAGAATCTTGGAAAAAATGAGAAATAATGGAATATATAGTAGTGGAAATAGAAACAGAAAGGAAGAAATATGTAATAATAAACTTCTATAATCAGTGCCAAAAATCAACAATGGAGAATATAGAAAGTATAAAAGGTCAGAGTGGTGAAAAGGTGATATGGTGTGGGGATTTTAATGTGCATAACACATTATGGGGTGGAGAAAGAACAGATATAAATGGAATGATGACTGAAGAATTGATGGGAGTGAAAAACTTGGTATGCTTAAATGATGGGAAGAGTACACAGGTTGATGTGAAATCAGTATTAGAGTCAACACTGGATCTAACACTTGTATCAAGTACATTAGGAAGAATAATGAACTGGGACGTTTTAAAGACATTTACAATTGGAAGTGATCATTACCCAGTAACAAGTACAATCATGAATACTAGTGAGATAAGGAAGGGAAAACAAGGAAATGCGGGAAAATGGAAGTATGAGAAAGCCAGTTGGGAAACATTTAAGATAATGAGTGAGGAAGGACTGGATAGAATCGGGATTAATTAAGAAAGCATAGATAGGATAAATACAGAAATAGTTGCAGCCATAAAGAATGCTACAGAAATATGTATTCCAAAAAGTAAAATGAAAGAGGAAGGAGAGGATAGTACCATGGTAAAATGAGAAATGTATAAAAGCAGTAAAAACAGTAAGGCTTCCTAAGCAACCAATTGGCCCGGTTGCTAGGGTGGGTAGAGCCACATTGGGGTAACCTCCTTGTGGTCGCGATAATGTGTGGTTCTCGCTTTCGATGGGGTGTGTGGTGAGTTGTGCTTGGATGCCGTGGAGAATAGTGTGAAGCCTCCACAGATGCTAGGTCTTCGCGGTAACGCGCTCAACAAGCCACGTGATAAGATGCATGGATTGACGGTCTCAGACGCGGAGGCAACTGAGATTCGTCCTCCGCCACCTGGATTGAGGCGAGTCACTACACCACCACAAGGACTTAGAGCGCATTGGGAATTGGGCATTCCAAATTGGGAGGAAAATCCAAAAATAAAATGAATAAATAAATAAAAGCAGTAAAGAAGAAAAGGAAAGCATTTAAAATACTGAAGAAAACCCTCAACTGGGAAAATATGATAATATATAAGAAATCTCAAGCAGAAACAAGAAAAACAATAAGAGAAGCAAAGAAAGAATACTGGAGGTAAAAACACACCTATACAAGAAATATGGAACACGATTAAAAAGATGAGTGGAGAATATGATTATCCAGCGTTAAATATGGAAGATGAGAATGCTATAGAAGATAAGGAGAAAGCTGGAATGCTCAGGAGTGCATTTACATACATAAACAGATCAGACAGTTTGACACAGGAGAGTAAGAAAATGAGAGAGAAACTGTCAAAAGAATATCCACATCTATTGGAAAAGAGGGAAACATGGAATGGTATGTTGGATGTACCATTCTCAAATCAGGAATTAAAGAGAGCGTCATTAAAGAAAATGAAGGTATCAGCACCAGGACAAGATGAAATAAGCTATAGTATGTTAAAGCAACTCAGCGAAGACTCTATATATAAAGTTTTATAATAGAATATGGGAGGAAGGAGTTTTAACACAGAATTGGAAAGAAATTAATAATACCTACTGTATAAGGAAATCAGGGAAAGTCCAAAGCAAACCATTAAATTACAGGCCTATATAGCTTTAACTACACGTTTATGTAAATTAATGGAAAAGATGATTACTGATCGATTAATGTACTCTCTGGCAGAAAGACATTTCTTCTCCCCATACCAAAGTGGATTTAGAAGAGGAAGGGGAACAATGGACCCTATCATACATTTGGAGGAAGATATAAGAAGCCTTAATATGTACAGAAACAGTAATAGCAGTATTGTTTTGATGTGGAAAAGGCTTACGACATGTTATGGAAGGATGGACTGCTAATAAAATTAGATCAGATTGGAATAGGAGGAAGAATATTTAATTGGATTAAAGATTTCCTAATTGAAAGAAACATTAAAGTGAAGATTGGAGAAGTTATATCCAATAGGGGCTTGATAGAAAACGGGACATCCCAAGGAAGTGTCATAAGTCCATAAATATTTATTATTATGATTAATGATGTTTTTGCTACAGCTGATATTAATTTGGGTAAACTGCTGTTTGCAGATTATTGAGCCCTTTGGTTCAGAGGAAGAAATGAAGAATATATACAATTCAACAATGATAAGAACAGTGTTTGACTATGGTTGTATAATATACGGATCAGCATCTAAAACTCAGTTAGGTAAATTAGAAAGAATACAGTCTCAAGTATTAAGAATATGTTGTGGAGCATATCCATCTTCTCCAGTTCTGGCTTTGCAGGTGGAGTTGGGTGAGATGCCAATGTACTTAAGAAGACAGCAATTAATAATGTCACAATGGGCTAATTTAAAAGGTCAGAAAGTTTAGCACCTGACCAAAAAGGAGTAAGAAGCATGTTGTGGACATGGAAAAGGAAAGGAAACTAGCTTTGGTTGGATTATTGAAGATTTAGTACAAGAAATGAAATTAAAGGAGTATAAAGTTGCATCAATAGTAACTTTACCTCCAACTCCATTATGGATTATGCCAAAACCTAAAGTAGATTTATTCCTATTAGAGACAAGGCAAGGAAATGACCAGATGGTAACAGAGACAGAAATAACACAGTCTTACTCAAGTTTATACAGATGCATCTGAAGATCCAGGAAAAAGACATTTGGGAATTGCTTATACCATCCCAAATTTGAAAACAGCAGAAGGAAAAAGGATATCAAATCATGTTTCAATGTTTACAGGTGAATTACTAGCAATTATGATTGCAACACAAATTATAAATGACAGGATCAACTAATACTCTCATTTGTTCAGACTCTAGTTCGGCATTATTAAGTCTGGACGCTCAATATTCTGATAGTAGACAAGACAGAGTGGTGGGGATTCTCAACAAAAAAAAAATCAATGATGAAAGAAGACACTGACATGCAAATATCATATAGTAGATCAGAAATTAAAGCGGTAATGAAAAAGAAAATAATGCAAAAGCGGCAATACCATTGGGATAATGAGGGAAAAGGGAAGACATTTATATTCAGTACAACCATTGGAAGGATATCAGGAGGAAGAAGGAAAGAAGAATGCATTATACCAAGACTCAGATTGGGGCATACAGGGTTACATAATGCATTTAATAGGAAAACATCCAACAGGGTTATGCAGCTGGTGTGGGGTTAAAGAGTCAGTAGAACATGTAATGATACAGTGCAAAGAATATGTAGAAGAAACAAATTAGTAGAAGAATTACAGAAGAAAGGAGAGCAACAAATAACACTAAAGAATGTTTTGAATCCAACAATAGGAAGTAATAAACTATTACAGTTTCTTAAAAGTTCATATATGATTGAAAGAATATACTGGAATAATCAAGAGACCCAGCATCTGGAAAAAGCAGGAGCAGCTGTGTATGTACCGAAATATCAGGTAGCTATTAAAAAGAGAGCACCAGACAATTTAATGGTGTTTACGGTTGAGTTGGTGGCATTATATTTGGCTCTCCAGTGGGTGGAAGAAGACTTGACAAAGTAGTCATTTAAACAGACTCTCTAGCAGCCCTGAAAAGTTTGACTGTAGACAAGACAAAATATATAACATTTTACAACTCGTGTACACACTGCATAATCAAGGAAACATCATTAGTTTTCTCTGGGTTCCTGCACATGTAGAAGGAAATGAGATTGTGGACAAACTGGTAAAAAACTAATTCAAACATTGAACTCATAATTCACATGAGCATATCAGAAGCCAAGGCACTTATTCGTAAAGCTGCAAATAATATCTGGCAGAAACTTTGGGATGGAGAAATAAAGGGGAGACATTTATATAAGATACAAGAACATTTGGGTACAGGAGGAGGAACCACAGCTTTATTAACCAGAAGACAAGAATCAATAATAACAAGAATACGCATAGGTCACACTGGATTAAATGGAAATTTGTATAAAATAAAAAAGCCCCATAATGGGTTATGCAGTCATTGTGATGAAGTTGAACATGTTATTCTTCATTGCACAGCCTACAACAATGAAAAACAAGAATTACACTCAAAACTGCAGACAAAGGGAATCCAAGGCATGTCATTAAAAAGTCTTTTAACGAAAAAACAAGGGGAATTAGATATGACAGATGATGTTTTGAGGTATATGAAAGCAACAGGATTATATTCGAGAATATACTCCAGATTCGGTAATGCTCTAAGAATGCTAACCGCTAAAAAAAACAAGAGAAGAAGAAGAAGTGTGACGCCCACTTTTTTATCTGTCCTGTTTCCGGAAGTTTTTATTTCCTCCTCTTTACAGAGACCGAGAGTTACTTTCTCTTTCACTCAGTGTGCTAATATTCTTTATTTCTTTTAGTTTTGGTGTATTCGTTAACTTATATTGTCATTAACTATGTTTTGTATTCTTCTTACTTGAGTTCATACACAGAACAAACTGTTTTCAGATCATTATCTCGTTCATTTTGGCGAATTCAGGCTCGTTTTTTCTGGGCCCATGTAAATGTATAAATACATGTATTTTTCAGTGGTGAAAATGAAAAAACTCTGTATTTTGTTCGCTGTAATTTTGCTTGTTGATGGTAAGTCATGAATCTGTTTATTGATCTCTTTCTGTCAACAGTAAAGCGCCAAGGACATGACGCAGTTTTCATTTTCAGCTATAAACATGTTATTTTCTGCAGAAATTCCTCTATTATTACTTCATCTTCACTGTTTAAAATCAGCAAGAGTGAAATGTGTTTGTGTGAAAACATTGTGAACATATATTTCTTAAGTTCATGTCTGTGTGCCAGAATTAATGTCTTCACCAGCAGATAAAATCATCACTTATGAATACATTAATATTCAAGAGGAATGGAAGATAAATGTAAAGGGTCATATTAACCTGTTTTGTATTATTTTCATTTTTATAGCTTTAGTCATACTGTTTTAGTTCATTGACAAACAGGTTATGAATTTCAGGCATTCATTTATTATTTCTTAATAATAATTCTGAGACTCAAGTGAAGAAGATCTGATGTAAATGCAGGTTGTGAATTGTGGGATTGGGTGAATTTTAACAGGTTAGGTAGGTTTAACATAATAATAATAATAGAGCACGTCTGTGTAAATGTTGTGCATGAATTTATGACTTCTATAGAATTAAAGTTAATCAAGAATATTTCAACTCTTCTGTCTCATTTGTGTCTGCAGGTGTGTCTGCAGGTTATGACCAAATGTTGGTGTCAGTGAACGTGGGAGATTCCCTCACTCTACACACTGGTTATATAAGAAAACAAGAAGACAAGATGACATGGTATTTTAATAACACTCGTATAGCTCAAATCAATGGAAATGTCATTAAGATCTGTACTGATGTACAATGTGATGAGACATTCAGAGACAGACTGCAGCTGAACACTCAGACTGGAGATCTTACCATCACAAACATCACAACTGAGCACACTGGAATGTATCACCTACAGATGATCAACTCTGACATAAGTCTGAAGATCTTCAATTTATCTGTCGAAGTTGGTGAGTCTTTTAATGAATGTTTAAAAACTTGCTGCTGGAAAATCAAGCTTAAGCTGGTAACTGTGTTTTGGAACATGGTAGCTGGTCCAAGCCGGTCCTAAGCTGGTCAACCATCTACCAAAAACCAGCTTGACCACCTTGACCTGGTATGACAAGCTGGTAGCTGGTCTAAGCTGGTAACTGTGTTTTAGAACATGGTAGCTGGTCTAAGCTGGTCTCCAACTAATGGACTAGCTAGAAACCAGCAGCCATGTTCTAAAACACAGCCACCAGTTTAAGCTGGATTTTCCATCTCATCTCATTTAAGGAATAGTTTACCCCAAATTAAAATTCTATTATTATTTTCTCACCATAATGCACCAAACTCTTACGACTTTCTTTAATGGAGCACAAAAGGAAAATAAATATTCACACAAAAAACGCTACAAAAACCCAGTAAAAGTAGTTGATACGACTCATACACTATATTTATTTTAAGGTAAAAAATCACTTTGTATGATGAACAGACGGTGCCCAAATCAGATATGGTGTCCACATCAATAACATCAACATGGTTCTTACTCGTCTTGAAACCAAACTTCATGATTCAAGAACCATTGAGATTTGATGGTATTGACATAGTCACCATATCTGAAGCAGAAGTGTCGTTTTGTTCCTCCCCAAAAATATTTATTGTGCATTTGTGTTTCAGGTGTGCCTTGGGCCGATAGAATGAAGAAAGTGAATGAGGGAGAGTCTGTCTCTTTAGATTCTGGTGTAACTAAAAAACAAAATGACTCGATCACATGGTATTTTAATGGTATTCGCATAGCTCAAATCAATGGGAATACCAGTGAGGCCTGTACAGATGTGCAGTGTGATATTGAAAATGAGAGATTGCGAGACCGATTGAAGCTGAATGATCGGACTGGATCTCTTACCATCACAAACGCCAGAATCACAGACACTGGAGAATATCAACTAGAGATCAGCAGCAGCAGCAGATTCAGCAGCAGCAGCCGTCGCCGCAGCATCAGCTTCAGCAGCAGAAAGACCTACAGCGTTACAGTCATTGGTGAGTGCAGTTTAGTTGTTTAATGCGTATTTCCCTGAGCATGTTAAACATTAAATTATTTGGAAAAGAATGCTTGTGAACAGTCAACAAATATCAAGAAAACACAATTTCATATGTTTCTTTATTTAGTGAGACAGATTTAAAAGATAGCTCAATATTTTAAATCGGCTTAATGTTTTTATTTTGGACTGTTTGAAAAGTGAGATTAAGAGCAGTTTTTTCTCCTATTATTATTAGTAACTGTGTAAGGTGTGTTTTTCAACTTCAGTGGTTCAAGCTGTAATGCCGAGATGACTGAAGAAATGTTAAAGTGATAGTTACCCAATAATGAAAATTCTCTCATTATTTACTCACCCTCATGATATCTCAGATGTGTATGACTTTCTTTCTTCAGCAGAACACAAATGAAGAAAAATAGAAAAATATCTCAGCTCAGTAGGTCCTTAAAATGCAAGTGGATGGAGATTCGACTTTGAAGCTCCAAAAATCACAGACAGTCAGTATAAACGTCATCGATCCGACTCCAGCAGTTAAATGAATGTCTTCTAAAGCAATATGGTAGTTTTTGGTGCAAAAACAATCAATATTTAAGTACTTTTTAACTATAATCCAATGCTTAACGAGAGGGTGGAGTCCAAGCGGTCTCTCATGTGAAGTATTCGGGTTGGCATGTTACGGACTGTAATAGATAAAGGATAGGAAATGAGGAGTTGGGAACTGGCTGAACAGTCAACGTAAAGTTAAATGATAAAACTTAAAACTTAACTTAAAACAACATAAAACACAAGACAAACAGACACACAACGCGGCCTCTCGAACTCGTGTCTCCAGCTCCCCTTTATCTTGCTCTCCCTCCGATCAGCTGATTCAGTGTCGGTCATGCACCCTCACGGACTGACCATGCCCTCCTCCTAGTCACACTCCTCCCTGCCTGATTCATGCCAGGGCACCAACCGGACTGACCTACCCACCCCCCCATCTCTGGAGGGGAGACGCTGGCTCCTGTGAACATGGGGGAGAGACGAGGGGATGCGTGGGGAGAGGGAAAGGGTGAGCGGAGGCACAGAGCGAGAGAGAGAGAAAAACCTGCGCACCAGTTCCTGGACACACTGTTACCCAGTCCTTAACCGCTTCTCCGCCCTCTGGCAGACAACAGATGCTCCTCCCCCGGCAGACGGCACTGAGTCCTCCGACCCCTGGCGGACAGAACCACTCCTCCCCTTCTTGGCGGATGGAACCACTCCTCCACTTCTTGGCGGACAGAAGCGACCCCCTCCATCCCCAGGCAGATGGCCGCGGCGAGGACTCAGCGACAGAGCGTCCCTCAGCACCACTGTAAGAGATAAAGGACAGGCAAGGAGGAGGTGGGAACCGGCTGAACAGTCATTGTAAAGTTTAATGGTAAAATTCAGCTTAAAACAACATAAGACAAACAGACACACACAATGCGGCCGTGTGCGTCTCTCTCTCGAACTCGCGTCTCCGGCTCCCCTTTATCTCGCTCTCCCGCTGATCAGCTGATTCAGTGCCGGCCGTGGACCCTCATGGCCCGGCCACGCCCCCCTCCTCGTCACATGGATGTAATCTCACGTTCTTCTCTCTGTTGAGACATCCAGGATAAGCACAGAAACACACCATTGTGAGTAAAGAAACAGATAAATACAGATCTAACCCAAAACCAACGATGCTTCTGTACAGCATTCCACCTCATCACTTAAAAACAGCGCTGCTCTTCCATGTGTGTCGCACGTGCGTCTGTTCTCACGTGAACATGCCAACACGATTACGTGACACGTGTGTACCGCTCCTGACCAGAAGCATGATTTAGAGTTAAAAAGTACTTAAATATTATTTTTTTTTTACACCAAAATTGATCATATCGCTATAGAAGACATTAATTTAACTGCTGGAGTCGTATGGATGATGTTTATGACATGTCTGTGATTTCTGAAGCTTCAAAAGAGAAATCTCCATCCACTTGCATTTTAAGGACCTACTGAGATATTTTTCTGTTTTTCTTCAAATGTGTTCTGCAGAAGAAAGAAAGTCATACACACCTGAGATATCATGAGGGTGAGTAAATAATGAGAGAATTTTCATTTTTCCTTTAACACCAAGATTAAATAAAACTGCGCGTTTCTTATTTATTAACACTTCTGCTACTTATACCAACGACGGAAATAAGTGCAGTTAGAATAGTTAAATAATGCGGGAGAGCATTGTTTAGAACCTTATTATGATCTTATTGTTATGCAATTTAAAGCACTTAAATGTTTCATATTAATATTATTTACACAGTGAAATTCAACTAGACATGGATTAAAGATGAAATGTTTAATAACAGTAAAGTCTTACAAGGTTACATCAGATGGGTACAATTTAGATATGATAGTTACAAATTAGAAATATGTAGATGAAACAAGTATGCATACTACTTGAGTGAGAGACAATGGAAGATAGAAAGAAAAAAGGGTAGAGAGAGAAAAGAGCCAGGTGGTGAAAAAAGAGAGCAGGAGCACAAGTTACAATCTTGTTACTGATCAATCAGTTGACCACCTTTAACCCACACTGAATTCAAGCTGCTACCATTTGCAGAGTCCCAAAACACAAACACCTCAACCAATAGACTGATAGATCACTCTCAGCACTCTCTGGATGTCTTTAATGCTTTTCAACCCTACAACTGTATAACAGCACCAGATATTTACAGGTGTGTCAGATGTGATATTAGGGTTTTTTTCTCAGCTGATCTGTCAGTTTGAGCAGGATTAATAAATTGCATATTTTTATATGTCAATAATGTGCAATTTGCATTTGAGTGTTGAAATATTCTGCTGAATCAGATTCATATTTACTCTCTCAGATATTGTGATGTTTCATAGTGTTTGTTATAGATAAGACAGACACTGTCTGGACACACACAGAAGTTTCAGTAATGACTGTCTCTTTAACTGTTACAGATCCAGGTCCGTCTTTAGGTGTAATAGCAGGTATAATTGTTGGTGTTCTGCTGCTCGTGGCTGCAGTGACTGCTGGTGTTTTTTATCACTGCAGACAAGCAGGACAACAGGGCAAGTATTACATTCAGCTGATATATAAGAGGAAAATATGAGATTTATTGGGCAAAATGAGTCTTTAAAAGATGTGCATTTTCATACTCAAAACATTTTCTTATTAACAAAAGTGTTTAATTGAGTTTATTGTTTTTAAAACAGGTCAAAAGCAGCCGCGTGATGATCAGGTAAGATACTATGTGCATTGAATCTCTCTGTATCTCTGCCTGCACATAACTCAATTTACAACAGATGCAGTCATGTATTTGATTTCACTTGAGGCTGGGTGCACACTCTGATATTTTCTGTGCTTTACGACTTTAGTATTTTCTGTCAGAATGTATGTTAACATCCAGCTGAGATCTTAACCCTTGTGCGACATTCAGGACTTTTTTTGTCTTTTTCATTTTTGTTTTTTTGATCATTTTGGCTGTGTTAATGCCAACGGCATAAATTTAGCAAAAGGTGTGTATTTTTGGGGGGAATTTTGATATGTCAATGTCAGTTCCTATAATACATCTATAATACACTGTGTACACAAAATAGTTACACTCAGGACCTTCAGGACAAAAATGTCCCCATTGAAACCCATTAAAACTGCAATATTTGATCTCAGTGCCATTAAAGCATAAAATCGTGACTTTCATTCTGGAGCCCTGGCTTCAAATTTTTTTTTTTTTATATATATTTTCCACCAGATGGCGCCATTTTTCTCATGTTTAGCCTATGGAGCAAATACATGCTTTTCCCCTATTTTCTGTTTGCTGTATTATAGAGCACTGCAGGCCAATTGAATAAATAATGCAGATAAAATTGTGTGTGTTGGTATGTATGTCAGAGTGTGTTTTGTATGTGTGTATTGAGAAGTGTGTGTGTGTGTGTGTGTGTAAAAAAACAAGTGGCATTATATAAACAAACTGGCATTTAAAGGGTTAAAATCTTGAAAATGAATGAATATTTGGTAGTTATGATCAGGACTGATGTTGGTTAAAAAACATTAGAAAAATTATATGAATATATAATATTATTATGGCAGTTTTTTGACGCTGACATTTTTGTCCTCTAAGGACCTCTGAGTAACTTTTTTAAATTGACGCACAAGGGTTAAATAAAACAAAGGCAGAAAATATCAGTCAACAGTTTTATGTCAGACTGTGCAAGACATTTTGTTTGATATGGTTTAAAAAGTTCAAAAAATGTTTGAAAAGAAAACCAATAAAATCTTTATTTAGTTACATAATGTCAAGTCAGTTTATTTGTATAGCACCATGTATAGTTGACATAGTCAGAATGCAAGTTGTTTCAAAGAAGCTTTACAGGAAATAATACCCCTAATAAACAAGTTAAAGGTGACTGTAAGAATATACCAGTCAACAGATTAAACAGTAAGCCAATAGAGGCTGTACATTACAGTGATTTTACCATAGATAAGACTGACATCACTGTAATACATGGCCTCTTGTGGATTATTGCTTTTATAAAATGGCGGCTTTCTAAACATTTCAAACAGGACTTTATTCAAAGAAAGATGACTGTTGTGCTGGTAGTTTCTCTTGTGTAAGTTTCAGTTATTTTCTGACCTTCTGTTGTTGTAACTGAAATCTGTGTTTTTTTTTACAGGAGAATGATGGAGTGAATCCACCACCTCATCAGAATGGCGAAGTGAACGAGTCGACTCCTCTGAATGACGGAGTGAACGAGTCGACTCCTCTGAATGACGGAGTGAACGAGTCGACTCCTCCGAATGGCGGAGTGAACGTCTCGACCCATTAGACTCTTGATAACTGATGAGACTGAGACTACCAGTCTGTTGACCCATTAACCTTATTTTATTATTCTTGTATTGAGAAGTACAATGGAGAGATTACAGGAAACAATGGGGAATAGTGGATCTGAGACATTATGCCAGCTGAACTACTTGTGTTGCCCACATGAGCACCACCACAGGCATATGATATCATGATTGTGCCTTACGACTGCAATGACAAGATTTACAATGAAAAAGGAGTTGTAATTTGGCCAACTTTTTCATTTTGGGCCCCCATTGTCATTAGTCTTTACTGAAACTTAGCACTTGTTTTTCTGTTCCTTCTGCTCACCATATCTGAAGCTCAAGGATTTCTTAAGCTCGTCTTTTAGTACAAACTGGCATAAACTGGTATTCTGATAGCGTAGAGCGCCTCTTAGACTGGCACACAGATAGAGATGCCTGTTATTAACACCTGATGATTTTCCTTGAAGCACTTTTCTGGTATAAATATGTTTGATTGTCAGTAAACCTTTGAAGATGCTTTGATATCAATTTTGTGTAAGAGTCTCTTCCCTTGCAAGCATATCCCTGAGCGAGAGGACAACAGAGAGTGCTGGGGGTGAAAAGGTTGAACTACATAGATTATAGGATTATATAATCTAACAACTCTGGTGGCCCTTATGGGGGTTTCTCTGGACAGGTAAGAGAAACATATTTTTGTTTTCACTCTTGTCCGCAGAGAAATACATAAGTTTTTGCCCAAAAGATCTTTAACATATTTCAGTATATGTTATTATAACAGATCGGTTCTTCCGTTGGGAAGTGGGAGCCTCACGAGCTATAGACGTGGGAAGAGGATTAGATGAAATAATTTTCTGAAACTTTTCAGTGGGATCCTGTTCCTATAGGACTCTATGTATACTTCGCTCAGGAATGAATTTTTATACCTCTTTATACCAATAAGAGTGGTCAGAGCAAAAGTATATTTGGTCATCAAATTGATTGTGTCTATTGTATCACTGAGGAGGAAACATTTTGTTGAGTTGTGAGAATGGGGAGCAAGATAAGTCAGCCAATGCCGGGGGAAACACCCAGACACTGGATGTACAGAAATAATAAAGGCTTTAACACAGAACCGTTTTTGATCTGGCAGAATGGTCAGAGGGTAAAACTCAAATAGATCCGTATAAGTACAGAAACAGTAATGGCAGTATTATTTGATGTGGAAAAGGCTTACGACATGTTATGGAAGGATGGACTGCTAATAAAAATTAGATCAGATTGGAATAGGAGGAAGAATATTTAATTGGATTAAAGATTTCCTAATTGAAAGAAACATTAAAGTGAAGATTGGAGAATTTATATCCAATAGGGGCTTGACAGAAAACGGGACATCCCAAGGAAGTGTCATAAGTCCATAAATATTTATTATTATGATTAGTGATGTTTTTGCTACAGCTGATATTAATTTGGGTAAACTGCTGTTTGCAGATTATTGAGCCCTTTGGTTCAGAGGAAGAAATGAAGAATATATAGTTAAAAAATGCAATCCGCCTTAAATAATGTTGAAAAATGGTGATGGTTTATGCAGTCATTGTGATGAAGTTGAACATGTTATTCTTCATTGCACAGCCTACAACAATGAAAAACAAGAATTACACTCAAAACTGCAGACAAAGGGAATCCAAGGCATGTCATTAAAAAGTCTTTTAACGAAAAAACAAGGGGAATTAGATATGACAGATGATGTTTTGAGGTATATGAAAGCAACAGGGTTATATTCGAGAATATACTCCAGATTCGGTAATGCTCTAAGAATGCTAACCGCTAAAAAAAACAAGAGAAGAAGAAGAAGTGTGACGCCCACTTTTTTATCTGTCCTGTTTCCGGAAGTTTTTATTTCCTCCTCTTTACAGAGACCGAGAGTTACTCTCTCTTTCACTCAGTGTGTTAATATTCTTTATTTCTTTTAGTTTTGGTGTATTCGTTAACTTATATTGTCATTAACTATGTTTTGTATTCTTCTTACTTGAGTTCATACACAGAACAAACTGTTTTCAGATCATTATCTCGTTCATTTTGGCGAATTCAGGCTCGTTTTTTCTGGGCCCATGTAAATGTATAAATACATGTATTTTTCAGTGGTGAAAATGAAAAAACTCTGTATTTTGTTCGCTGTAATTTTGCTCGTTGATGGTAAGTCATGAATCTGTTTATTGATCTCTTTCTGTCAACAGTAAAAAAAACAAAGTTTTCATTTTCAGCTATAAACATGTTATTTTCTGCAGAAATTCCTCTATTATTACTTCATCTTCACTGTTTAAAATCAGCAAGAGTGAAATGTGTTTGTGTGAAAACATTGTGAACATATATTTCTTAAGTTCATGTCTGTGTGCCAGAATTAATGTCTTCACCAGCAGATAAAATCATCACTTATGAATACATTAATATTCAAGAGGAATGGAAGATAAATGTAAAGGGTCATATTAACCTGTTTTGTATTATTTTCATTTTTATAGCTTTAGTAATACTGTTTTAGTTCATTGACAAACAGGTTATGAATTTCAGGCATTCATTTATTATTTCTTAATAATAATTCTGAGACTCAAGTGAAGAAGATCTGATGTAAATGCAGGTTGTGAATTGTGGGATTGGGTGGATTTTAACAGGTTAGGTAGGTTTAACATAATAATAATAATAGAGCACGTCTGTGTAAATGTTGTGCATGAATTTATGACTTCTATAGAATTAAAGTTAATCAAGAATATTTCAACTCTTCTGTCTCATTTGTTTCTGCAGGTGTGTCTGCAGGTTATGACCAAATGTTGGTGTCAGTGAACGTGGGAGATTCCCTCACTCTACACACTGGTTATATAAGAAAACAAGACGACAAGATGACATGGTATTTTAATAACACTCGTATAGCTCAAATCAATGGAAATCTCAGTAAGATCTGTACTGATGTACAATGTGATGAGACATTCAGAGACAGACTGCAGCTGAACACTCAGACTGGAGATCTTACCATCACAAACATCACAACTGAGCACACTGGAAATTATCAACTACAGATTATCAATTTAGGCTTCAGTGAGAAAATCTTCAATTTATCTGTCCAAGTTGGTGAGTCTTTTAATGAATGTTTAAATATCAACTCACTGCTGGAAAATCCAGCTTAAGCTGGTAACTGTGTTTTAGAACATGGTAGCTGGTCCAAGCTGGTCTAAGCTGGTCGACCATCTACCAAAAACCAGCTTGACCACCTTGACCTGGTATGACAAGCTGGTAGCTGGTCTAAGCTGGTCTCCAACTAATGGACCAGCTAGAAACCAGCAGCCATGTTCTAAAACACAGCCACCAGTTTAAGCTGGATTTTCCATCTCATCTCATTTAAGGAATAGTTTACCCCAAATTAAAATTCTATTATTATTTTCTCACCATAATGCACCAAACTCTTACGACTTTCTTTAATGGAGCACAAAAGGAAAATAAATATTCACACAAAACGCTACAAAAACCCAGTAAAAGTAGTTGATACGACTCATACACTATATTTATTTTAAGGTAAAAAATCACTTTGTATGATGAACAGACGGTGCCCAAATCAGATATGGTGTCCACATCAATAACATCAACATGGTTCTTACTCGTCTTGAAACCAAACTTCATGATTCAAGAACCATTGAGATTTGATGGTATTGACATAGTCACCATATCTGAAGCAGAAGTGTCGTTTTGTTCCTCCCCAAAAATATTTATTGTGCATTTGTGTTTCAGGTGTGCCTTGGGCCGATAGAATGAAGAAAGTGAATGAGGGAGAGTCTGTCTCTTTAGATTCTGGTGTAACTAAAAAACAAAATGACTCGATCACATGGTATTTTAATGGTATTCGCATAGCTCAAATCAATGGGAATACCAGTGAGGCCTGTACAGACGTGCAGTGTGATATTGAAAATGAGAGATTGCGAGACCGATTGAAGCTGAATGATCAGACTGGATCTCTTACCATCACAAACGCCAGAATCACAGACACTGGAGAATATCAACTAGAGATCAGCAGCAGCAGCAGATTCAGCAGCAGCAGCCGTCACCGCAGCATCAGCTTCAGCAGCAGAAAGACCTACAGCGTTACAGTCATTGGTGAGTGCAGTTTAGTTGTTTAATGCGTATTTCCCTGAGCATGTTAAACATTAAATTATTTGGAAAAGAAAGCTTGTGAACAGTCAACAAATATCAAGAAAACACAATTTCAAATATTTCTTTATTTAGTGAGACAGATTTAAAAGATAGCAGTGGTTCAAGCTGTAATGCTGAGGTGACTAAAGAAATGTTAAAGGGATAGTTACCCAATAATGAAAATTCTCTCATTATTTACTCACCCTCATGCCATCTCAAGCGGTCTCTCATGTGAAGTATTCGGGTTGGCATGTTACAGAAGGATGGGAAATAAGGATGCGGGAACTGGCTGAACAGTCAACGTAAAGTTTAATGGTAAAACTTAACTTAAAACAACATAGAACACAAGACAAACAGACACACATAACGCGGCCGTGGGCGTCTCTCTCGAACTTGCGTCTCCGGCTCCCCTTTATCTCGCTCTCCCGCTGATCAGCTGATTCAGCGCCGGCCACGCCCTCCTCCTCGTCACTCTCCTCCCTGTCCAATTCAAGCCGGGGCGCCAACTAGACTGACCTACAACCCCCCCCCCCCCCACCTCTGGAGGGGAGACACTGCCCTTCCGGTCGTTTCATCAGCCGGTGGCCCACCCCACCTCCTGTGAACCTGGGGGAGAGACGAGGGGATGCGTGGGGAGAGGGAAAGGGTGCACGGAGACACACAGTGAGAGAGAGAAAAACTTGCTCGCCGGTTCCCGGACACACTGTCACCCGGTTCTCAACCGCTCCTTCGCCCTCTGGCAGATGACAAACGCTCCTCCCCTGGCAGGCGGCAGTGAGTCCTCCAATCCCTGGTGGATGGAACCGCTCCTCCACTACTTGGCGGATGGCAGCAACCCCCCTCTGTCCACAGGTAGATGGCCGCGACTGCTCCCCTGCCGGATGGCAGTGGCGAGGACTCCACGACAGCGCATCCCTCCTCCCTCCCGGTTTTCGCCACCACTGTAATAGATAAAAGACGGGCAAGGAGGAGGCAGGAACCGGCTGAACAGTCAACATAAAGTTTAATGGTAAAACTCAACTTAAACAACATAAGACAAACAGACACACACAATGTCTCTTTCGAACTCGTGTCTCCGGCTCTCCTTTATCTCACTCTCCCGCTGATCAGCTGATTCAGCGCTGGCCATGCACCCTCACGGCCCGACCACGCCCTCCTCCTCGTCACACGGATGTAATCTCACGTTCTTCTCTCTGTTGAGACATCCAGGTTAAGCACAGAAACACACCATTGTGAGTAAAGAAACAGATAAATGCAGAGCTAAAACCAACGAAGCTTCTGTACAGCGTTCCTCCTCCTCACTTAAAAACAGCGCTGCTCTTCCATGTGTGTCGCATGTGTGTCTGTTCTCACGTGAACATGCCAACGCGATTACGTCACACGCGTGTACTGCTCCTGACCAGAAGCATGATTTAGAGTTAAAGTACTTAAATATTGATATTTTTTCATACCAAAAGCAATCGTATCACTTTAGAAGACATTAATTTAACTACTGGAGTCGTATGGATGATGTTTATGACATGTCTGTGATTTCTGAAGCTTCAAAAGAGAAATCTCCATCCACTTGCATTTTAAGGACCTGCTGAGATATTTTTCTATTTTTCTTCAAATGTGTTGTGCTGAAGAAAGTAAGTCATACACATCTGAGATATCATGAAGGTGAGTAAATAATGAGAGAATTTTCATTTTTGGGTGAACTATCCCTTTAACACCAAGATTAAATAAAACTGTGCATTTCTTGTCTATTTTACCTTCTGCTACTTATACCAACGACGGAAATAAGTGCAGTTAGAATAGTTGAATAATGTGGGAGAGCATTGTTTAGAACCTTATTATGATCTTATTGTTATGCAATTTAAAGCACTTAAATGTTTCATATTAATATTATTTACACAGTGAAATTCAACTAGACATGGATTAAAGATGAAATGTTTAATAACAGTAAAGTCTTACAAGGTTACATCAGATGGGTACAATTTAGATATGATAGTTACAAATTAGAAATATGTAGATGAAACAAGTATGCATACTACTTGAGTGAGAGACAATGGAAGATAGAAAGAAAAAAGGGTAGAGAGAGAAAAGAGCCAGGTGGTGAAAAAAGAGAGCAGGAGCACAAGTTGCAATCTTGTTACTGATCAATCAGTTGACCACCTTTAACCCACACTGAATTCAAGCTGCTACCATTTGCAGAGTCCCAAAACACAAACACCTCAACCAATAGACTGATAGATCACTCTCAGCACTCTCTGGATGTCTTTAATGCTTTTCAACCCTACAACTGTATAACAGCACCAGATATTTACAGGTGTGTCAGATGTTTTTGAGGTTTTTTTCTCAGCTGATCTGTCAGTTTGAGCAGGATTAATAAATTGCATATTTTTATATGTCAATATTTTGCAATTTGCATTTGAGTGTTGAAATATTCTGCTGAATCAGATTCATATTTACTCTCTCAGATATTGTGATGTTTCATAGTGTTTGTTATAGATAAGACAGGCAGGACTTTGTGACACTGTCTGGATACACACAGAAGTTTCAGTAATGACTGTCTCTTTAACTGTTACAGATCCAGGTCCGTCTTTAGGTGTAATAGCAGGTATAATTGTTGGTGTTCTGCTGCTCGTGGCTGCAGTGACTGCTGGTGTTTTTTATCACCGCAGACAAGCAGGACAACAGGGCAAGTATTACATTCAGCTGATATATAAGAGGAAAATATGAGATTTATTGGGCAAAATGAGTCTTTAAAAGATGTGCATTTTCATACTCAAAACATTTTCTTATTAACAAAAGTATTTAATTGAGTTTATTGTTTTTAAAACAGGTCAAGCGCAGCCGCGTGATGATCAGGTAAGATACTATGTGCATTGAATCTCTCTGTATCTCTGACTGCACATAACTCAATTTACAACAGATGCAGTCATGTATTTGATTTCACTTGAGGCTGGGTGCACACTCTGATATTTTCTGTGCTTTACGACTTCAGTATTTTCTGTCAGAATGTATGTTTTTTTTTTTTTTTTATTAAAATTTTTATTGATTCAAATAAACAGGATAACACAAACAGAGCTTACACACACTGAATCAATTTATAAAATGATATGTCCCTTCCCCTGAATAACCCCCCCCCCCCCCGCCGCTACACACAACCAGTGGTCTGACACAAAATGAACATTTAAAAGGAAACACTTAAGAATAAATATATAAAAAAACAATCTAATTTAACAAATATATATCCAAACCAAACAAAATGTCTCTCTCCACAGCCCGTCACCGAGCACCCCCCAAAAAGGCCAAAAACCTGCCCCATTTCTTATCATATGCAGCCGAATTGCCAAGCCGTCTATATGACATCTCTTCAAATGAGGCTTCCTTGCCCAATTCGGTGCACCATTCATAAAAAGAGGTAGCGCCCGTCGACTTCCATCCCCTCACAATTATCTGTCTCCCGATCATCACGCCGGTGAGGACCCACCTCTTTACATACCCATCAGCTATATTCATAACCACCCCATCACCCAACACACAAAGTCTGGGACAAAACAGAACCTGAGTGCCCAGGACCTCGGAAACAAAATTCTGGACTCTCAACCAAAACTCCTGAACAAGACCAGAAGGCATGTAATAAATCTCCATCCTCCAACTGGCAATGCCAACAGGTGGGTGTGTCTTTTAAACCCAGCCTATACAATCTAACGAGGGTCCAATATGATCGATGCAAAATCTTAAATTGCATCAGACAGACCCTTGCATCTCTAGATGTAGACTTAATGTTTTTTAGAATCCTATTCCACACACACTCCTCCAATACCAAGTTCAAATCTTTCTCCCACAATCTCTTGAGAGAAGTCGAAGTTGCGTCCCCCAGACTCTGAATTAACAGGGAGTAATTCACTGAGGCCTCATGACCTTTTCCAATAGCAGAAATCACCTCTCCTAGAGTATCTGCTGCTTTAGGGGAGTGTATGCTACTCCCAAAAATAGTACAGAGCAAGTGGCATAACTGAAGATACCTAAAAAACTGAGATCTCGGGATCCCAAAATATTGAACCAAATTTTCAAAGGATCTCATCACACCACTCTCATAAAGATCACCGAGTGTATTAACCCCCCTCGCAATCCACTCTGACCAACAAAAAGGGGACTTATTAATGCATAGTTTGGGGTTTAGCCATAGGCTCGAGGCAACATTTTGAAAATTATCTGAGTTAAACACTCCGGACACTTTTGTCCATACTGAGTGCAAATATGAAATGACAGGGTGTGATTTAACTTCTCTGGTTAGTTTGATGGAAAGGCTTTGCAATGGCAAAATAGGGGCAAGCAGTTCTTGTTCAATGCAGAACCAGGGAGGGGCTCTTTCAGGTGGAAGCGACCAATGAGCCAAATGTCTGAGACCGAATGCATAATAATAAAACAAAATCTTGGGTAGGCTTAGCCCACCTTTGTCCATCGGCCTATGTAACTTACTGAAGTGTAATCTGGGACGTTTACCATTCCAAATGAAGGACTTCGCTATGCTATCAAATTGCTTGAAATAAGAGAGGGGGACATCTACAGGGAGAGACTGTAGCTGGTAGTTAAATTTTGGAATACAGTTCATTTTAATAACATTAACCTTCCCAATCATCGATAAATGTAATGAAGCCCACCTGCCCACATCGCTCGAAAATCTTTTTTATTAAAGGGTCAAAATTAACACTAACTAAATCAGACAAATTTGCTGGGAATAAAATCCCCAAATACTTAATGCCCTGTTTGGGCCATTGGAAGGCCCCCAGCTGGAAAGTTGTTACTGGACAGTACACTGTCAGAGCCAAAGCTTCGGATTTAGACCAATTAACTTTGTATCCTGAGAACTTGGAAAAGGAATTAATAATACTGTGGAGGCAAGGCATAGATCTAGTAGGTTCAGAGACGAATAATAAAATATCATCTGCATAAAGCAGAAGCTTATGCATCATACCTCCCGCCATCACCCCTGGAAAATCATCCTCCTTTCTTATCGCGGCTGCTAATGATTCCAGGGCAAGACAGAACAATAAAGGGGAAAGAGGGCAATCCTGCCGAGTGCCCCTATCCAGAGTAAAATAATCTGAAATTAATCCATTTGTTTTTACCGCTGCTACAGGGTGTCTATAAAGTAACTTAATCCAACCAATAAATGTACTCCCGAACCCATACATTTCCAAAATCTTAAAAAGATAATCCCATTCTACCATATCAAACGCCTTTTCAGCGTCAAGTGAGATGGCAGCGACCTGAGACTGATCATTCGCTACTGACCACATGATATTGATGAGACGCCTGATGTTATCAGAAGAGCTACGGCCCCGAATAAATCCCACCTGATCTATATGTATAAGAGGTGTCATAACCTTACTTAATCGGTTAGCCAAAATTTTTGAGTCTAGTTGGATCAGGGAGATTGGACGGTAACTTTTACACTCGCTTGGATCTTTGTCCTTTTTAAGAATCAGACTGATCCGGGCTTGTGTCATGGTTGGAGGAAGCTTTCCATTCTTTAATGATTCAGTATAAACTTCTCACAAAAGTGGAGCCAGTTCTGTAGCATAGGATCTAAAAAATTCTGCAGCAAAACCATCTGGCCCTGGAGCCTTGCCTGTAGGTAGGAACTTAATTATCTCATCAAGCTCCTCCAAGGTTATCTCAGAATCAAGAGAGTTTTTTTGCTCAGTCGTCAGTTTAGGAAGATCTAATGGTTCCACAAAGTTTCTAATATCTTCATCAGTAGATGAAGACGTGGAACTATAAAGATCAATATAGAATTCTTTAAAGGCATTATTAATATCAATGGCTGAGGTAAAAATTTCACCACCAGCAGATTTCACTGAGGGAATGGTAGAAAGAGACTCTCTCTGCTTTATATATCTTGCCAAAAGCTTCCCTGCTTTGTCACCTGACTCAAAGTATGACTGTCTTGCCCTGAATAACCAAAACTCCACTTTCCGCAACAAAATATTATTATATCTATATTTCAATTGGGTCAATGCTCAAAATGGGTCGAGGCCATCAGCTGACATCCGGCGCTTCAGCTCTGCCTCGGCATTTTTAATATTCCCTTCCAACTCCACAAGTTCTCGTGCTTTGGATTTTTTGATGAATGAGGCATGCTGTATGATCCGACCCCTAAGAACCGCCTTAAGTGCCTCCCAAGCCACGCCCACAGTGGCTACTGAGGACCAGTTGGTCTCCATATAAACATTGATTTCAGTCTTTAACATTTGTTGGAAATCAGGATTTTGCAAAAGGGACACAATAAGGCGCCAACTATATGATTTCTTTTTCTCTGTATATGGCAACACCTCTAAACTCACCAGGGCATGATCTGAGACTAAGATATTTCCAATTGAGCAATCCACAACAGATGAAATGAGGGATTTGGATATAAAAAAAAATCTATTCTAGAATAAATCTTATGGACTGATGAAAAAATGTATTGTCCCTACCAGATGGGTTCAAAAGTCTCCAAATATCCATAAGACCAAGATTTTTACACATCCTGTGAAGCATCAGTGTTGCTCTAGGGGGTTTACACACTTTTGCTTCACTATGATCAAGCACTGAGTCCTTCAAAAGATTAAAGTCTCCTCCCAATATTATATCATGAGGAGTGCCAGCGGTTTGCAGCATCCCTTCAAGATCTATAAAAAAGCCCTGATCATCAGCGTTAGGTGCGTAAATATTAGCCAAAATCAACCTTTGCCCCTGAATTTCTGCTAAAACAATAATGACTCTCCCTAATTTATCTTTAGTCTGTTTGAGACATTTGAATTGTAGATGTTTATTAATCAATATAATGACTCCCCTGCTCTTACTTGAGCCAGCACTAAAAAAAACATGTCCACCCCATATCTTCCCAATTTTTTCAGCTACCTGCGGGGAGAGATGTGTTTCTTGAAGAAACACTATATCATATTCCTTATGTTTAAGAAAAGTAATAACCTTCCTTCTTTTTATGGGGTGCCCCAACCCATTTACATTCCATGTGGAGAGAAATAGTACACTCATATTAACATTTGACATTTTGATATAGTAGAAAAAATTTATTGTGTGTCAAACATTAACAACATTATACAGACCACATTCCCCATTAGTGAAACAATCAAACCCCGAACTTTCCCCTGAACAAAACAAACAGAAAAAAGAAAAACGTGCGCATTAACCCCGCCGCACGAAAGCGCCAACCAGCGACAATCCCTCTAAACTCAAAAGGTTCATGAACGCCCACGAGCCCCCACGACAACTTTGCCATCGGATTGCTCAATTTTGCCTCACAAATTTGTGAGGCAAAATTACATAACAGAAAATACTGTTGGGCTTTACTGGTTGTTTAGATCAGTGTTACTGTCAGAAATAATTAATTATTTCTGTAGTTATTAATCAATATTTAAATTAATTAAATGGATCTAACTCATTAAAACCTAATATGGGGCTCCAGTAAATGTAGTGTGCTACGTTTAGGAGCAAGTTTGGTTATTAGCAATAATTAATAATTATCAAAGATAATTATTCATTATTAAAATCAATAGAACATTGATGAGAATCAATGTTAGCTTTTCTTAATCCTTTAAAAAAAAACAATGATCAAAGATAATCGTTAATTGTTAACATCGATGAAACATTAATTAAAATTAACACTAGCTTATTGATCATTCAAATTCAATCAAAGATAATTATCAATTATCAAAAATCAATAGAATATTAATAAGGATTAACATTGACGGGGCACCACCCTGAAATCAGGGACTAATAACTGAATATTAAAACAGTCTCAATATTAGATTGTTTTCTTAGGAAAATCGGCATCCGAAGAATATCGATTTTCGGGAAAAAAACAATGAATGAAGGTTTGAATCTGAGCACTGACATCCCATCAGCCTGACACAGGCATATGCAAAACAAACCAAAACACTTCTCTTTGTAATATAAACAAAAGTTTATTTATGCAGTAATATCAATTAATAATTAATACAATGCAGTCAATAAACTTCCGACTTACAACTACAAACTAAACAGTGATATGATTAGATATGGAAATAAAAATAATCCTATAACACATAAGGTGTGTGTGTGACAGTGTGTGTGTGTGTGTGTGTGTCAGTGTGGTTAGTGAGAGAGAGAGAGAGAGAGAGAGAGAGAGAGAGAGAGAGAGAGAGATTATTAAGTGACAGCCCGAAAGCTGATTTCGCGATAGCTGGAGATAAAGCAGCCGTGTTCATCACTCAGAGACGCGGTTTTACGAGTGGGGCTTGTAAAAGTCCTGCGTTATTTGACTCTAATGGATGAACTCAGTTTCTGTCTCACCCGCGATGGCAAAAATGCACAACAATCCAATTTGGTTGGACCACAATACAGCAAAACAAATTCGTGATAATTAATACCCTGAGTATTAATAATGAGCGGACATGGCGGTCCGTAAACTGTACAAGCAATAGCCTTGAAACACAAGAATAACACACTATAATATTCTATCTCTGCCCAGACATAAACCTCTTACTTGAATCGCATGAGGACACAGGTAGAATGTGTTTTCCTCCGTCCTTTAACTCTGACCCGGTTCCTTGAGGCTCGTGTGATGATGGGAGGCCGTTTCCTCGCTCTGTCGGCGGGCGGTACAGCTGTTGATTCTCGGCGGGCTGGCGGAGAACTCAGAAATGTCGACTTGATTGAAGATGGAAGAGAAATCTTTAATCTCTTCACTTCTGTAGGCCAACGGATGAAGATGCGAATTGCTCGGCCTCAACTCGTCCAGCGAGATGGAGATTGTATGGCTACAGTTTCTTGTCGGACATTACTTCCTTATGCCACGAGGTTGCACCGGAGAGCAGCAAAAAGCTACGTCCGAATTCGGTGAACTAAGTCGCTGGAAGCAATTCTGGAAGCATTTCAGAATTATTTGAACTCCTGATGATGTCATGTTTGAGAGACGTTCTGTTGTGTGCCTCATCCAATAGGAGTTGAGAGCTCGATCCTTTAGATGGCAAGGCTTCATGGATCTGTAGTCTGTTTTGGACTCCCTTTGTTTGATTTTGGCGCGATTTTTATGAGTAAAATTTACGACTTAGAAGGTGGGGGCTTGAGTTATGTTTTTATGACTGTTAGGCCTGCCTTTGTCTTCTATCTGAACACATGAGGCCCAACAATACTTTGTCAAATAAACCCAGCCAATAGGAAGAATGAACACAAAGAATGTGTAGATTCATTCACAGAACTGTCTCAAAGGTGTGATCTTCCACAAAACAAATTCCAGCTGATATAAAACCGTTCAGATATGTTCAGTGAGCTGGCTGTTATGAGTTCAGTGGATGACATAATCATTCCAATGTCCCGTAAAAATACTCAACAAAACAAACTACAGCCAGCAGGAGGAATAAGCATGAAGAATGAACAGATTGATCCACAGCTGTTCCAACGGAGTGTTATTCAATAGAACAAGCTCCAGCCACTAGGCGGAACCAATGCAAAAAGAAACAAAACCGGCATCCCGGTTCCCGGGTCGAGTCAATTCACTCAGAGGCTGCATAAACGTATATACCATGACTTACACAATCCGTTAACTTCATAAAAGACATCCTTTGTGTGAGCGTGTAGATATTTTGCGGTCATCCGTAGTGTCCACTCTCAAACTGGCCGGGAACTTCAATGCAAAAGTAATCTTTCGTCAATGCAAAGTTTTCTTTTAGGAAAAGTGTTATTCACAAAACAAGCTCCAGCCGCTAGGCGGAGCTAACGCAAAAAGAAAAAACAAACCAAAGTGACGCCCAGCTTCCTCAAGAGTAAGTACAGCGAGTCGACCCACTCATATGAGAAACACCCAATGGTTTACTCAGCCATTGATTCAATAAAAGACATTGCCTGATTGGGACAAGTAAATACTTTGCGACCGACCTTCGTTTCTATTCTCAGTTTGGCTGGAAACACCAGAGCAAAAGTAATCTTTCGCCGATGTAAGAGTTTCTTACATTCCTTGAACCGATCGCGTTTCTCTTTTGTCGAACTCGCAAAGTCCGGGAACAAGAAAATATTATGATTCCTCCAAGAAAGCTTCCCTTTGCTCCTTGCTTGGCACAACACAAGTTCTTTATCGGATGATCTCAGAAATATGGCCAGAATCGATCGGGGCCTGTCTCCCTCAGCAGATCTGTGAGCTGGGACTCTGTGAGCTTGCTCGATTTCCAGCTTGTGGCCTGTTATGTCGAGCAAACTCGGGAAGAGCTCTTCCAGGAATTTCACCATATCTCTGCCCTCCTCATGCTCAGGAATTCCAACAATTCGAACGTTATTCCTGCGGCTTCTATTCTCAAGATCTTCAAGCTTTTTAAGGAGATGTTCCAAATCAACTTTGGTCGTGGGCGGATTAGCGGTTAATTCCCTCTCCGAAGACTCCAGAAAATCGATTTGTCTCTCAACATCTGACACTCTTGTAACTAGTTCAGAGAATTTTATTTCCATCGCCATAATCGATCGATGTATTACAGCGAGATCCTCCAAGTCAGCAAGAATCTTCGACAACATCAACATGTTGGACAACTGACGCTGGATCACCTCTCCCGACGCGCCAAGTCCCTGGACTGTAGGCCTATCGGGGCTTTCATCCTGAACACGTAAGTGTCTTTTAATGTCTCCAGAACCCGAGGATTTTGACTTCTTTGCCATGTTTTGCATCAAAGAGCAAATGTGTAACTAGGTGTATCAAAATTCACCAGATTATAACATGAAAATAATAAAAAATTTAGCAAAGTGTGCAGAGCTCGTCGCTCACACATCTGCTCTTTGCATGGTGTCATGTGACCCCCTGTCAGAATGTATGTTAACATCCAGCTCTTAACCCTTGTACGACCTTCTGGACATTTTTATCTTTTTCATTTTTGTTTTTTCGATAATTTTGGCTGTGTTAATGCCAATGGCATAAATTTAGCAAAAGGTGTGTATTTTGTGGGGAATTTTGATATTTCAATGTCAGTTCCTATAATACATCTATAATACACTGTGTACACAAAATAGTTACACTCAGGACCTTCAGGACAAAATTGTCCCCATTGAAACTGCAATACTGATCCCAGTGCCATTAAAGCTTAAAATCATGAATTCTATGATATTATGCTTTCATTCCGGAGCCCTGGCTTTAAAATTTACATTTTTAATATTTTCCACCAGATGGCATTTTTCTCATGTTTAGCCTATGGAGCAAATACATGCTTTTTCCCTATTTTCTGTTTGCTGTATTATAGAGCACTGCAGGTCAATTGAATAAATGATGCAGCTAAAATTGTGTGTGTGTGTTGGTATGTATGTCAGAGTGTGTTTTGTATGTGTGTATTGAGAAATTTGTGTGTGTGTGTGTGTGTATAAAAAACAACAGTGGCATTATGTAAACAAACTGGCATGTAAAGGGTTAAAATCCTGAAAATGAATGAATATTTGGTAGTTACGATCAGGACTGATGTTGGTTAAAAAAAATTTACTCACTGAAATTGGAAAATAATATGAATATATATTATTATGGCAGTTTTTTGACGCTGACATTTTTGTCCTCTAAGGATCTCTGAGTAACTTTTTTAAATTGACGCACAAGGGTTAAATAAAAGCAAAGGCAGAAAATATCAGTCAACAGATTTTATGTCAGACTGTGCAAGACATTTTGTTTGATATGGTTTAACAAGTTCAAAAAATGTTTGAAAAGAAAACCAATAAAATCTTTATTTAGTTACATAATGTCAAGTTAGTTTATTTGTATAGCACCATGTATAGTTGAAATGGTCAGAATGCAAGTTGTTTTAAAGAAGCTTTACAGGGGGGGGCCTGGGTAGCTCAGTGGTAAAATACACTGGCTACCACCCCTGGAGTTCGCTAGTTCGCTAGTTCGAATCCCAGGGCGTGCTGAGTGACTCCAGCCAGGTCTTCTAAGCAACCAAATTGGCCCTGTTGCTAGGGAGGGTAGAGTCACATGGGGTAACCTCCTCGTGGTCACCATAATGTGATTTGTTCTCAGTGGGGCACATGGTGAATTGAGCGCGGATGCTGTGGTGGATGGCATGAAGCCTCCACATGCACTATGTCTCCGTGGCAACGCGCTCAACAAGCCACGTGATAAGATGCGCAGGTTGACTGTCTCAGACGCAGAGGCAACTGGGATTCGTCCTCCGCCACCCGGACTGAGGCGAATCACTATGCAACCACGAGGACTTAGAGCGCATTGGGAATTGGGCATTCCAAATTGGGAGAAAAAGGGGGAAAAATACCCCCCCCCCCCCTCCCCCCCAAAAAAGAAAACCTTTACAGGAAATAATACCCCTAATAAACAAGTTAAAGGTGACTGTAAGAATATACCAGTCAACAGATTAAACAGTAAGCCAATAGAGGCTGTACATTACAGTGATTTTACCATAGATAAGACTGACATCACTGTAATACATGGCCTCTTGTGGATTATTGCTTTTATAAAATGATGGCTTTCTAAACATTTCAAACAGGACTTTATTCAAAGAAAGATGACTGTTGTGCTGGTAGTTTCTCTTGTGTAAGTTTCAGTTATTTTCTGACTGTTTTTGTAACTGAAATCTGCGTTTTTTTTACAGGAGAATGATGGAGCGAATCCACCACCTCATCAGAATGATGGAGGGAACGAGATGATTCCTCTGAATGAAAGAGTGAATGAGGACTGAGTGAATGAGCTGACTCCTCTGAATGACGGAGTGAACGAGTCGACTCCTCTGAATGACGGAGTGAACGAGTCGACTCCTCTGAATGACGGAGTGAACGAGTCGACTCCTCTGAATGACGGAGTGAACGAGTCGACTCCTCTGAATGACGGAGTGAACGAGTCGACTCTTCTGAATGAAGGAGTGAACGAGTCGACTCCTCTGAATGATGGAGTGAACGAGTCGACTCCTCTGAATGATGGAGTGAACGAGTCGACTCCTCTGAATGGCGGAGTGAACGTCTCGACTCATTAGACTCTTTTGATAACTGATGAGACTGAGACTACCAGTCTGTTGACCCATTAACCTTATTTTATTATTTTTGTATTGAGAAGTACAATGGCGAGATTACAGGAAACAATGGGGAATAGTGGATCGGAGACACTAAACTACTTGTGTTGCCCACATGAGCACCACCTCTGACATATGGGACGCCCCCACGACAACATTATGAGCTCTTACGACTTTCAGCCAATAATATTATGGTTAAATTTGCTCATATAGAGTGATTTTACTGTGCATAGAAGCCGCATTAATCTGCCAAATATATTGTGTTTACACAGACTTTTTAATGGCGCACAGAGGCGGCCAAAATTTACACAGGAATCACAATCGCAGGAGATGCACGAATCTCGGGTACTGATTATAACATAGAGGTTGATGCACTGTAGACTTGCTGCTCTAAAGAACAAAAAAGGTCTTCCCTGTGGATAATAATGGATGATAATGATGGATGAGCAGTGGTTCTCAAACCTTTCAAGACAAGTACCACCTTAGATCAAATAAGAACAACTGTGCCACCTCGTTTTTTATTCACTGAGTCCAAGTTTAAAGGGATAGTTCACACAAAAATGACAATTTACTCATTCTCATGCATTCCAGATGTGTATGACTTTCTTTGTTCTGCAAAACACAAGTGAAGATTATTAGAAGAATATCTCAGCTCTGTCAAAATCCAATCGGTTTTGAGTGAGAACAGACCAAATTATACAGGTGCATCTCAATAAATTAGAATGTCGTGGAAAAGTTCATTTATTTCAGTAATTCAACTCAAATTGTGAAACTCGTGTATTAAATAAATTCAATGCACACAGACTGAAGTAGTTTAAGTCTTTGGTTCTTTTAATTGTGATGATTTTGGCTCACATTTAACAAAAACCCACCAATTCACCATCTCAAAAAATTAGAATACATCATAAGACCAATAAAAAAAACATTTTTAGTGAATTGTTGGCCTTCTGGAAAGTATGTTCATTTACTGTATATGTACTCAATACTTGGTAGGGGCTCCTTTTGCTTTAATTACTGCCTCAATTCGGCGTGGCATGGAGGTGATCAGTTTGTGGCACTGCTGAGGTGGTATGGAAGCCCAGGTTTCTTTGACAGTGGCCTTCAGCTCATCTGCATTTTTTGGTCTCTTGTTTCTCATTTTCCTCTTGACAATACCCCATAGATTCTCTATGGGGTTCAGGCCTGGTGAGTTTGCTGGCCAGTCAAGCACACCAACACCATGGTCATTTAACCAGCTTTTGGTGCTTTTGGCAGTGTGGGCAGGTGCCAAATCCTGCTGGAAAATGAAATCAGCATCTTTAAAAAGCTGGTCAGCAGAAGGAAGCATGAAGTGCTCCAAAATTTCTTGGTAAACAGGTGCAGTGACTTTGGTTTTCAAAAAACACAATGGACCAAAACCAGCAGATGACATTGCACCCCAAATCATCACAGACTGTGGAAACTTAACACTGGACTTCAAGCAACTTGGGCTATGAGCTTCTCCACCCTTCCTCCAGACTCTAGGACCTTGGTTTCCAAATGAAATACAAAACTTGCTCTCATCTGAAAAGAGGACTTTGGACCACTGGGCAACAGTCCAGTTCTTCTTCTCCTTAGCCCAGGTAAGATGCCTCTGATGTTGTCTGTGGTTCAGGAGTGGCTTAACAAGAGGAATACGACAACTGTAGCCAAATTCCTTGACACGTCTGTGTGTGGTGGCTCTTGATGCCTTGACCCCAGCCTCAGTCCATTCCTTGTGAAGTTCACCCAAATTCTTGAATCGATTTTGCTTGACAATCCTCAATAAAGCTGCGGTTCTCTCGGTTGGTTGTGCATCTTTTTCTTCCACACTTTTTCCTTCCACTCAACTTTCTGTTAACATGCTTGGATACAGCACTCTGTGAACAGCCAGCTTCTTTGGCAATGAATGTTTGTGGCTTACCCTCCTTGTGAAGGGTGTCAATGATTGTCTTCTGGACAACTGTCAGATCAGCAGTCTTCCCCATGATTGTGTAGCCTAGTGAACCAAACTGAGAGACCATTTTGAAGGCTCAGGAAACCTTTGCAGGTGTTTTGAGTTGATTAGCTGATTGGCATGTCACCATATTCTAATTTTTTGAGATAGTGAATTGGTGGGTTTTTGTTAAATGTGAGCCAAAATCATCACAATTAAAAGAACCAAAGACTTGAACTACTTCAGTCTGTGTGCATTGAATTTATTTAATACAGGAGTTTCACAATTTGAGTTGAATTACTGAAATAAATGAACTTTTCCACGACATTCTAATTTATTGAGATGCACCTGTATATAATAACCAGTTATAACTCCTTTTTCACTGTAAATCTTGCCATTGCAGTCTTAAATCATGATCTAAAGTGTGTACATTCATCGTTACCTTGTCTTACATCTTCACCAAAGCTTCATTTTTATGTGAGGGTCAAAAGACAAGCCTTTGCTAAAAATGTTTTTATGTACACTAAAATGTTGGTCAGATAAATTCAATGTAGTATTCTAAAGCATTTTCCTCATATTAGGGATGTTTTGATCAATAATTATCATGTTGTTTATTATGATCATCAATGTTCTTTCAGCGTTTGGTGTAGCTTTGTGTTGGGTTTCTCGATAACATTATCTTAACGTTGTATGTTATTGTACAATGGTGCAACAGCTGTTTTCCAAACCAGCATGTAGATCCTCATTACTAAGTAAAACTTGATTAATTACTGGAGCTGTGAGACATCAATATGTTGAATAATGTTTGATGTACTGTGCACTTGAAACTGCTATTGTACAACATGCAGTGTGTGACTGTAATGATATAGACTAGCCACATGGAGCAGATCAGAGGAAGAGGAGAAATATTAAAGTGCAGTTTATTGAACTGTAAGGTGTTGTGGATGAAGCATCAGCTTCATGACAAATGTATATTTTTCATGGACCAATGTTTTATAAATAAAACTTTATATATCTTTATTGATGAGGTGCAACAGTTTTTCTTTGTATTTGATTAGAACAGAATTTTGATTCATGAATAGCTTGTAACAGCCTTCTTGAAATTATAACAGAGGGTTTGTGGTGTTTTTTAGAGGTGCTGGTTAAATTAGCTGATTTATTGAGGATGCAACCACAAAATCTTAGAAGCATTTGCTTAAATTAGAAATGTGCATTTGTTCTAACTTTGTGACTTGATCATTTGTCTATGTGAATGTGTAACATTTTTAAGCATTTAAGAAAATACTGATTTAGATACACTGGGTCATCATCTTACTCCAAATATTATAAACAGAACAGTTCATTAGAATAAGTTACTTTCAGTAAAAACCAGTGGCTCAACTTTCTCAAGACTGTTCGGTTCCTTTTTCCAAATAGTGACCATTTTGAACAAATCCCCAAGTTTAGTACTTCAGGGCTAAAATTGTGCTAATTTAATTCTATTTATAGAGTGGATGTACAACAACATTCATAATATGTAGTTTTGTCCCTGAACAAATTTGCTTTGGCACAACAGTCAGTCAACCTCAAATGTAAAAAAATTACTTTGGTTTGCAAAAAAATAAAAATAAATGAATAAATGTTTTTAGCTCTTTTCCCATGTGCTTCTCTTCATAACCAGATAGAATTGATGGACACTTCCTGTTTAAAAGTTCACTTGACAAATAAAAGTACAGTTGCCTTGATTCATGAGACAGATGAACATACAGACTCATCTTACCTCAATAAGAAATGAACATGGCTGTTTGACCATATTGGAGTTTATTCAAGCTATGTGCTAATGTTGCAAATGATCAGTATATAATCAGATTTAATTAAAATTCAAATATTACATTGTAAACAAGTTTGTCCAGTCTTAAGACACTCAAGAGTGGAGTATTTTCTAATATTGTGTTTGATTATGTTCTGTTTAAATTTTTTGCATGCATTAAGTTGAGCCACATAAATGATTATTTTCAATAAAACGTCATGGTTACTTGTGTAACCTCCATTCCCCGATGGAGGGAACGAGACGTTGTGTCGATGTGGGAGCCCGAGACACCTCTGGTCTTTGATAAAAGGCCAATGAAAATTGGCGAGTAGTATTTGCATGCCACTCCCCCGGACATACGGGTATAAAAGGAGCTGGTATGCAACCACTCATTCAGGTTTTATGCTGAGGAGCTGAGACAAGGTCCGGCCATTTCAGTGGGTAGTTCAGCGTTGTGGCAGGAGGGACACAGCGTCTCGTTCCCTCCATCAGGGAACGGAGGTTACACAAGTAACCCTGACGTTCCCTATCTGTCACTCACTCGACGTTGTGTCGATGTAGTGACACTAGGGGTCCCTATAAGAAATGCCACAACTGGCTGAACTGTGTTACGTGAACTGGTGGTGTGTGACGGGCAGACCACTGTGTGCCTCGTAGCCAGCACGTAACCTCCCCAACATAGTTATGAGAGTCGAACGGCCCTTTGGGGACAAGTCGACTACCCAAAAGATAGAGACAGGCTAAACCAGTCATGGTCTCTTTTCCCTTTCTTTTTTTCCACTCCCTAAAAAAGAAGGGGGATTATCCGTCTGGGCCGCCAGGTCTAGTCGGGGGGTGTCCTTCCCAAGGGGAGGACACCGCGGAGACCACACCTCGCCCAAAGAGAGGGGGGATATTTAAGTGGAAAAATACGTCACATGGTCTTGATGACTAAGTGGAGAGTCTTCAAGGTAGATCCTACCCAACAGGGGAGGAGTTACTACAAACATGGAGACTGGGGCAGAGGGGCTCTGCCCAAGGAAGACGCAGTTTGCCAACAGGGAAATGAATTAGCGGAAGATATGTATCGCATGGGGTTTTACCTTACAGGGAACCACCACATGCGGAGCACCTACCCCAGAACAGGGCTCTTAGTTAGCAAGTGTACTAGGCCGGCAGTGAGTCTCTTCGAAAACTCAACTGCCACAGGGCTCGGAGAAAGTCAACCAGGGAACATAGTTTGTGAACACTACTGGGAATTAATGGTGCACGTCTTCAGCTCAAAAGAGGTGGAAGGCGCTATGTGCAAGCGATACACCCGGCCGGCTATCCCGGGCTTATCCGCTTGTATTGCGTGCCACTACCTGGGATGAAACCGGTTCCACCCGGAGGTTGTAGAACCGTGCAAAGGTCTTGGGTGTTGCCCAGCCCGCTGCTCAGCAAATGTCTGTTAGAGAGGCACCCCTGGCCAGGACTCAGGAGGCCGCTATACCCCTGGTAAAATGGGCTCATAGCCCTACCGGGGGCGACACGTCCTGGGCGTGATATGCCATAGCTATGGTGTCAATGAGCCAGTGGGCGATCCTCTGCTTGGAGACAGCACTTCCTTTCCGCTGTGCACCAAAGCAGACAAAGAGCTGCTCAGAGATTCTAAAGCTCTGCGTGCGATCCAAATAGATGCGTAAAGCGCGCACCGGACACAGCAACAACAGGGCTAGGTCTGCCTCCTCCTGGGGCAGCACTCGCAGGTTCACCACCTGATCCCTAAAAGGGGTCGTGGGAACCTTGGGCACATAGCCCGGTCAGAGTCTCAGGATCATGTGAGAGCAGCCCGGACCGAACTCCAGGCACGTTTCGCTGACAGAGAATGCTTGCAGGTCTCCTACCCTCTTGATGGAAGTGAGTGCGGTCAGGAGGGCAGTCTTCAAAGAGAGTGCCTTAAACTCAGCTGACTGCAAAGGCTCAAAGGGGGCTCTCTGTAGACCCTGAAGAACTACAGAGAGATCCCATGAGGGAACAAGGCGTGGTCTGGAGGGATTCAGCCTCCTGGAGCCTCTCAGGAACCTGATGATCAGGTCTTGCTTCCCTAAAGACTTACCGATGACGCGCCTGGAGACCTGCTTTAGGGGAACACCTGCCCGTAGAAACGAGAGGTCGGTCCAAGGGCTGAAAAGACGGTGACAGACCGGCATGATGACCACGCAATATATCCCGTGGCGCCATGCCCATCTCGGGACTCGAGTTTGAAGCCAGTGCTGAAACGGTCTCATATGCATCAACCCGAGCGGGGTTGATGCCGGACGCTCGCCAGAATGCGTTTTTGCGTCAGCATCTTGAACGGGAGTCTGTGTAAAGCCCGGTTCAGTACTCGCAGGTTCAAGATTGGACGCAACCCACCGCCTTTTTTCGGTACGATGAAGTAGGGGCTGTAAAACGCCTTCTTCATCTCGGCCGGAGGGACAGGTTCTATCGCACCCTTCCGTAGGAGGGTGGCGATCTCCGTGCGCAAGGTAACAGCGTTTTCGTCCTTCACCAAGATGAAGTGGATAGTGCTGAACCTGGGCGGGCACCTGGCGAACTGAATCGCGTAGCCAAGTCGGACGGTCCGGACCAACCATTGCGACAGATTGGAAAGCGCAGGCCACGCATCCAAGCTCCGTGCGAGGGGAACCAAAGGGACAATCTCATCAGACGTACCGGCGGGTGGGGCCTCGCGGCGAGGCGGAGCTCGAGGTGCCACACCATGTCGTGGCCGTGCTGAGTTCAGGGATATTGAAGTACTTACCTGGCTCCTTGTGACCACCCCCGGAACAGCCTGGGATGGGGAAGGAAGAGGCCTGTCCTCGTGACCCATGGAGACTGTCACATTGGGGGCGGATTTGTGCCACAGCTGGGCGCTCAGGGGCGGAAGACCACCGCTGGAGCTCCAAACATGCCAAATAGGGTGGTGGACAGTGGTCGTGATGACGGCCGTGCACACCGGATACATGACCCAGGGAACAAGGAAACCGCTCTTGCTGAACTCTTGGGTTCTGCAGCCATTTGGGCATGCAGTGCAATTAAATGCAAATGTAATAAAAAGATTCGACCGGGGGATGGAGTGGTCTGCTTACCAGCTCCAGAGCAGCAGGTTTCGTCGTCCCTGGGTCGCCCGTCTCAGGGGCGCTTTGAAGCCTTTCATGGGTTCTTGGTGGCCGCGAGACGGGTGGCGTCTGCTTCCTAGGGTGGGCTCTACGCCGGAGCCGGGCCGAAGGGGCGGGCTGTGGCAGAGCCGGTGCAGTCACCGCAGGGGGACGCCCTTGGCAACAAGCAGATGGGGTGCGGGATCTTGAGCCGCACCGGGGCAGGATATGCCGGATACCCTCCGTCTGCTGCTCCACCATCAAGAACTGCTGGGCAAAGTCCTTGACGGTGTCGCCAAATAGGCCAGCCTGGGAGATGGGGGCAGCAAGGAACCGTGTCCTGTCGGCCTCACCCATCTCGACCAGGTTGAGCCAAAGGTGGCGCTCCTGGACCACTAATGTGGACATCGTCCACCCGAGAGTCCGCACCGTGACCTTCGTCGCTCGGAGACCGAGGTTGGTCGCCGAGCACAGTTTCTGCATCAATCCCGGGGCGGAACTACCCTTGTGCAGTTCCTTTAGTGCCTTGGCGGACTTGCAGGAGAGCCATGTGCAGGGCAGGGTGGCTTGTCCAGTGGCACCGTAGGCCTTGGCCGTCAGAGACGACGTAAGCCTACAGGCCTTGGACGGGGGCTTTGGGCACAAAAGCAAAACAAAAAACTCAAAATCTTGTTTGGATTGCCACTATTGCCACTATTTAATAATGTTTTTACTCATACAACAGATTTGTCTTTCATATGAAAGTGACATAATTTTCTGTTGATATCAGATTTGTAATTTTCAAAGCTTTCTATTCATTTTCCTGAAGTCAGATTCAGATGTGAAAGGTCAGTTGTTTGTCTTACCAATTTACACGTTTATTTTTTGCATTTGGCTGCTGTCTTGTGCATAAATGAGTATTTATAACATGCTCTTTTGGGCATAGAGAGAGGTTCTTACCTTCTTTGTGCACAAGATGGTGCTCAATGCACAATGTGTAACTTGTAGGGCCAATGCATACTCTCACACTACACACACTTCCTGTATTCATACCCTGCTGAAGTACTTTACATTCACTAATATGTCCAGTATATAACCATGTAAACCATGTAAATCACCCTTGATGAACAGTAAAAAAATAAAATAAAAAAATAATAAAAATTGAATAAAATGTTAGACAGGAGAGCAGTGAAGAATATCATCATTGTTTAATAATATACTCTGACATTTGTTTTGTGTTAGTTTATTATATAATTGACATGTTATAAACTACAACGGACAGTCAGGACTGCTGAGAGGATAATTGGTGCCCCCCTGCCCACCCTCCAAGAACTGTACATCTCCAGATTGAAGAAACGAGCAGGTCTACTCTGGACCCCACACACCCTGCCCACTCCCTCTTTGAACAGTTTCCCTCTGGCTGGTGCTACAGAGCAATCAGCGCCAGGACATCCAGGCACAAGAACAGTTTTTACTATTTACCACATGAACAATTAAACCACCTTCAGGACTCCCCCATAGTGCAATAATGTAAATAAATATCTTATATACACCTTGCACTTATATTACCACTTGCACATGTACATACGCCATTCTATGTAATATGTCCTATTTCATTAATCCATCTTTGGAAGTAGGAGAATATGCTGCTATGTTTTTAAAGAGCCAGATAAGGCCTATTGATATTTCCTGATCAGACACACTAAATAGTTTCACTAAAAAATATCCTGTCAAAAGCTACAAATATGGGAGGAAGTCCAAAAAAGCAAGAACCAGGGTCCAGTCTGAGCTCTCATATCTATCCTAGAGACATGAAATGGTGAGATACAGTTAAACGCTGCAATAAATAAAGTGTTTCATGACGACACCTTGATAAACCACATCCTTCGATTCTGATTCCTGTAAGAAAAGCAAAGTCAATCAGGGACCTTGCTGATAACAAAAACTAATTAATAAATAAATGAGTTATTCTAGTCTGTGTGCTAAAATCATTGTAACACAATACTCAATTATTTTGTTCTAAATTTTAATCACGATTATTAATCAGTATGTAACCGCCCAGAACTTGGTTACTGTGGTTTTTAAGTGTAATGCCACTACCATGCACATGGGGGCTCTGTTGCATTCCTCCTCTTGTATATAGCCAGGTAAGAGGAGAGAAGAAGTTAGTTTGGTGAATGGGAAGCATGGTCTTCTCTTGTGCTTACCCAAGTGCTCACAGTCCTGATTGAGAAACTTTGGTTTCAAGCTCAGTCAAATAAGCGTTTTCTATGTCTAGTTTGTAATGGTTAATTCTCTATGTAAGCTGTATTTTGAATGCTTTCTGCATCCATTTCCAACTGCCAATAGCCACTTTTCAAGCCTAGGGTGCTGAAAACAGTTATTCCATGGAGAGACTCTAAGATATCCTGACTTTGAAGCATATGATATGCATCTAGATGAGTCTTGGTGTTAAGACCTCGATAATCTACACAGAATCTGGAACCTCAATCCTTCTTTTGAAATACAACAACAGGTGATGCCCAAGGTGAAGTAGACGGTTGGATGATTCCTTTGTCCAAGAGTCCTTGCACTTGAGATTAGTTGAATTGCTGCTTTTCTAGTGAGACCTTGTGAGCATGCTTTCTTACCAGAATCTCGTCTAGATTTGCAATGCGATGTTTTACATAGTTAGTTCGACCAATCTGCTGAGTACACACAGTAGACCAACTTAACATAAGATCCTCTAACTCTTTTTGTATGGAAGGATCTGCATCTGACGCTTGTGTTAACTGGTGTATTTGCTGGTGAGTTTCTTCATTACAAGTGGGTCCAGGTATGGCGAGATAAAAATATGTAGATGCGCGAACATCATGATATAGGAAAGGAAAAGTATTTGGTTCTGGTGTTGCAGGCATGCAGTACTGAGCTCTGTGGAAATCCAATACCATTTTGGACTCTAACAGGAAGTCGATTCCCAGAATGATTGGCACAGTTAGATCAGTATCTTGCATGATGAAGAAAGTTATATTCACAAACTATCCTTGGACTTCACATCTCCAGCTCACTTTGCCTAGGGAGTTTTGTCTCTGTCCATTGGCCAACAGGAAAGACTGGCCTCCACTAGGTTTACATTCTTCCTGAGGACTTTTTCGGATTAGTGAGAATGTGCTTCCAGTGTTAACCATGGCAATGACATACACTATATTGCCAAAAGTATTTGCTCATCTGCCTTTAGATGCATATGAACTTAAGTGACATCCCATTCTTAATCCATAGGGTTTAATATGACGTCGGCCCACCCTTTGCAGCTATAACAGCTTCAACTCTTCTGGGAAGGCTTTCCACAAGGTTTAGGAGTGTGTTTATTGGAATTTTTGACCATTCTTCCAGAAGCGCATTTGTGAGGTCAGACACTGATGTTGGACGAGAAGGCCTGGCTCACAGTCTTCGCTCTAATTCATCCCAAAGGTGCTCTATCGGGTTGAGGTCAGGACTCTGTGCAGGCCAGTCAAGTGCTTCCACACCAAACTCGCTCATCCATGTCTTTATGGACCTTGCTTTGTGCACTGGTGTGCAGTCATTTTGGAACAGGAAGGGGCCATCCCCAAACTGTTCCTACAAAGTTGGGAGCATGGAATTGTCCAAAATCTCTTGGTATGCTGAAGCATTCAGCGTTCCTTTCACTGGAACTAAGGGGCCAAGCCCAGCTCCTGAAAAACAACCCCACACCATAATCCCCCCTCCACCAAACTTCACAGTTGGCACAATGCAGTCAGACAAGTACCGTTCTCCCGGCAACCGCCAAACCCAGACTCGTCCATCAGATTGCCAGATGGAGAAGCGTGATTCGTCACTCCAGAGAACGCATCTCCACTGCTCTAGAGTCCAGTGGTGGCGTGCTTTACACCACTGCATCCGACGCTTTGCATTGCACTAGGTGATGTATGGCTTGGATGCAGCTGCTCGGCCATGGAAACCCATTCCATGAAGCTCTCTACGCACTGTTCTTGAGCTAATCTGAAGGCCACATGAACTTTGGAGGTCTGTAGTGATTGACTCTGCAGAAAGTTTGCGACCTCAAAGTCTGCGCACTATGCGCCTCAGCATCCGCTGACCCTGCTCTGTCATTTTACGTGGCCTACCACTTCGTGGCTGAGTTGCTGTCATTCCCAATCACTTCCACTTTGTTATAATACCACTGACAGTTGACTGTGGAATATTTAGTAGCGAGGAAATTTCGCGACTGGACTTGTTGCACAGGTGGCATCCTATCACACTACCATGCTGGAATTCACTGAGCTCCTGAGAGTGGCCCATTCTTTCACAAATGTTTGTAGAAGCAGTCTGCATGCCTAGTTGCTTCATTTTATACATCTGTGGCCATGGAAGTGATTGGAACACCTGAATTCAATTATTTGGATGGGTGAGCGAATACTTTTGGCAATATAGTGTAGCTGTCTCTGAGAATTATGGGAAGGGTGATGTTCTTATAAGCATGATGGTCTAGACTCTGGTGAAGTAGCACAACTCAGTTGCCAGCCGGTGGTAACTTGCGCTGAGGTTCTTGAACAGCAGACGTTTTTTTCTTCTGTTCTTCCCCATTGACCTGACTCCAATACCTTTTGGACTCATCCAAGTCTCTTTCAACTTGTGTCCCAATCCTGACTAACTCTTCCACGTCTTTGACAGTTCCTCGTAGCAAACTGGCGAGTCGCGGGTTGCAGTTCCTCAAGATTGCCTGAACCACTTCCTTCTCAGACATCTCTTTTTTCCATCGCAGACACAAAGCACGATACTGAAATTCAAGAACTAGTAATTAAAGCAGGAAAACAGACGACACTTGACACTGCCAGAGTTCATTATGTTGTGAAGAATGGTTTTCTATTTTGCAGTGTACCTGATGGTCAAAAAGGTCAAAAACTCCAATTGATCATTCCTTCTGCACTACAACAATCATTTCTGCAGTATGCTCACAACAATCCTCTGAGTGGACACTTGGGAAAGCTCAAAACTGTACTCAGGCTACTCGAAACCATGTACTAGTCTAATATCAGGGCAGATGTATGGAAGTATTGTAAGGAATGTCAAACGTCAAAAACACAAACCCTCCATGACAAAGATGTCAGGTCTTCTGCTAAATACTCCTGTAGTCGAGCCTGGGCACATGTTAGGAGTAGACCTCATGGGTCCCTTTCCTAAAAATGTCAAACAGCATGAGTATCTTCTTGTTGTGGTGGACTACTTCACCAAAGAACTTCCCTTGAGAACAGCAAAAACATCTCACATTGCAAAAATTTTAATAGATGAGCTCTTCACTAGATGGGGAACCCCAGCCTATCTTGTGTTGGATAGAGGAACTCAATTCACTTCTCATCTCATCAGCCTCTTGTGCAAACAATGGGGAGTTATTCAGAAACTGACAACTGCCTACCATCCTCAAACAAATTTGACAGAGCAAGTCAATAGAAACTTAAAGACAATGATTGCATCCGATGTTGAAGAACATCACCGACAGTGGGACAAGTGTTTGGCCGAGTTCAGGTTTGCCATCAATTCTGCCTGGCATGAAAGTACAGGGTTCACTCCAGCAGAGGTATCCCTGGGGCAGAAACTGAAAGGTCCAATGGAAAGAGCCCTACAACCGCTACCTAGCCCTAACAGTCCTGTCTACCTTATATTGGAATGGCATAAAATCCTAGTCAGCTTGGTAAAGGAAAATGTGGAACGAGCTCAAAATAAGCAGAAAAAGTACTACGACCAGCATCACAAACCAACTCAGTTTCAGGTCAGAGATATAGTTTGGGTGCGAACTCATCCCTTATCCAAAGCAGATGACGGTTTCATGCAAAACTATCTCCCAAATGGAAAAGTCCCACCAAAATTCTTAAAAAACTGGGCCCGGTAAATTATCGATTCTCCCTCGTGTCTGATCCAGACACTATTGATACCTATCATGTCCAGAACCTTAAGCCTTTCATGGATGTGACAACCCTTCCAATGAGGAGGGGGGTATGAAACCGCCCAGAACTTGGTTACTGTGGTTTTTAAGTGTAATGCCACTACAGTGCACTAGGAGGCTCAGTTACATTCCTCCTCTTGTATATAGCCAGGTAAGAGGAGAGAAGTTAGTTTGGTGAAAGGGAAGCATGGTCTTCTCTTGTGCTTACCCAAGTGCTCAGAGTCCTGATTGAGAAACTTTGGTTTGTAAGCTGTATTTTGTTTCTCATGTTTTATGGTATTGGTTTGTTTGTTGGTAGCATGCTAATGCTAGCCTGTATGTTTTATTGTAGAAGGACTCTTTATGTACTACCTTCCTTCATTAGCCTGCTTTATATTATGCTGCTGTCTTAACTCGTTTGCCTGGAGTTTGAGAGTTCTAAAAACACAAGGCTTTTCAAACTACAAAAAAGAGCAGACTTAGGACAGTGGAAGCTAGGCCTAAAATTTCAACACATGTTGTATGGATTTCATTTGGATTGTTGTTTCATCACACTGCATCATTCCACGGACATTTCTTCAATTTCTCCTCATCTCTGCAACTAGCTCAATGGATATTAATCTACAAGACATTCGGATTACTCTATGGACAATAGGACAATGGTCAGATAAGGGTTTCCCTCTTTCCCTCATTTCTAAACAACAGTGACAGAAGTGCATTTGTATGACTTTGGGTTTTGTCAATGCAGATATGTTTGTGTGTCTCTTCATATAAACTTTAAAAACTATATTTTTTGGCTTATATGTGTTGTGAAGTTTATATGTTTGAGTTATAGCACTAGGGTTAATTGCAAATCTGGTCGGTGGGTCCCTCCCTTAAATTTGTGTAGTTTGCCTCCTTAGAAGTTGTTTTGGAGATGGTTACAATGATTATGCTGTCATTTCAGAACATTTTTTACAGGGCTGCACAATTTGGACAAAAATAACTGTTGCTACTGCTTAGATAATACATTCTAAAAGAACAACAAAATATAAAATTACATTAAACAGCAGCTCTCATGTTGAGGTCTTAAAACTAAGAGTACGAGATTCCTTTTAACCAAGGGAATGCATCAACACTTTTAATAAATGCGCAAGGGTAGGACTTTGAACTGGAATGCAGTCCCCTCTACGGCAAATCTCAAGAACGACCTGTGAGGTCACGTGACACCATGCAAGAAGCAGACGTGTGAGCGACTGGCTCTGCGCACTTTGCTAGTTCTTTAATTATTTTCATGTTTAATCCGGTGAGATTCGATACACCCAGTTACATATTTGCTCTTTGAGGTAAACATGGCAAAGAAATCAAAATCCTCAGACTCTGGAGACATTAAAAGACAATTACATGTTCAAGCTGAGGCCTCTGGCGGCCCTGCGAGCCAGGGACTCGATTTGGATGACACGTCTGGAGAAGAAATTCAGCGTCAACTGTCCAACATCTTGGTGATGCTGATGAAGGTTGTTGCTGACTTGGAGGATCTCGCTGTAATACGTTGATCGATTACGGCAATGGAAACAAAATTCTCTGAGTTAGTCACAAGAGTGGCAGAAGTTGAAAGATGGATTGATTATTTGGAATCATCAGAAAGAGAATTATATGCTAATCCGCCTGTGTTCAAAAGCAGATTTGGAGGGGATGTGATGCCATGCAAGGAGCAGACGTGTGAGCGACGAGCTCTGCACACTTTGCTGAATTTTCGATTATTTTCATATTATAATCTGGTGAAATTTGTTACACCCAGTTACACATTTGCCCTTTGTTGCAAAACATGGCAAAGAAGTCAAAATCATCGGGCTCGGGAGACATTAAAAGACACTTACATGTTCAGGATGAAAGCCCCGACAGGCCTACAGACCGGGGACTCGATTTGGATGGCGCGGCAGGAGAAGGAATCCAGCGTCAGTTGTCAAACATGTCGGTGATGTTGACGAAGATTCTTGCTGACTTGGAGGATCTCGCTGTAATACGTCGATCGATCACGGCGATGAAAATAAAATTCTCCGAGTTAGGTACAAGAGTGACTGATATTGAAAAACGAATCGATTTTCTGGAATCTTCGGAGAGGGAATTAACCGCTAATCCACCCGCCACCAAAGTTGATCTGGAACATCTCCTTGAAAAGCTTGAAGATCTTGAAAATAGAAGCCGCAGGAATAATGTTCGAATTGTTGGAATTCCTGAGCATGAGGAGGGCAGAGATATGGTGAAATTCCTAGACGAGTTTTTCCCGAGTCTGCTCGACATAACAGGCCACAAGCTGGAAATTGAGCGAGCTCACATAGTGCCAGCTCACAGATCTGCTGAGGGAGACAGGCCCAGATCGATTCTGGCCAGATTTCTGAGATCATCCGATAAAGATCTTGTGTTGCGCCAGGCGAGGAGCAAAGGGAAACGCGATTGGTTCAAGGAATGTAAGAAACTCTTACATCAGAAAAACATCTCGTTTGCTCTGATGTTTCCGGCCAAACTGAGAATAGAAACGAAGGTCGGTCGCAAAGTATTCACATGTCCAAATCTGGCAATGTCTTTTATAGAATCAATGAGGAGTAAACCATTGGATGTTTCTCATGTGAGTGGGCCTGACTCGCTGTACTAACTCTTGAGGATGCTGGGCGACATTTTGGATTTTTTGCATTGGCTCTGCCAAGCGGCTGGGGCTTGTTTTGTGAATAACACTTTTCCTTAAAGAAACTTTTGCATTGATAAAAGATTACTTTTGCATTGAAGTTCCCGGGCAGATTGAGAGTGGATACTACGGATGACCGCAAAACATCTACATGCTGCTCACACAAAGGATGTTTTTTATGAAACCGACGGATTATGTAAGTCATGGTATATATTTTTATGCGGCCTCCGAGTGAGTTGACTCGATCACCGGGGAACCGGGATGCCGGTGTTGTTTCTTTTTGAATTGGTTCCGCCTATCGGCTGGAGCTTGTTCTATTGAATAACATTCCTTTGGAACAGCTGTTGGTTCATCTGTTCGTTCTTCATGCTTATTCCTCCTGCTGGCTGTAGTTTGTTTTGTTGAGTTTTTTTTTTTACGGGACATTGGAATGATTACGTCATCCGCTGAACTCATAACAGCCAGCTTACTGAACATTCGTTTGTCTGTTCGAGGAATCTGAACGGTTTATATCAGCTGGAATTTGTTTTGTGGAAGATCACACCTTTAAAACAGTTCTGTGAATGAATCTACACGTTCTTAGTGTTCATTCTTCCTATTGACTGGGTTTATTTTACAAAGTATTTTCTGTTATGTAATTTGTGAGGCAAAATTGAGCAATCCAATGGCAAAGTTGTCGTGGGCTCTCGTGGGTGTTCATGGACCTTTTGAGTTTAGAGGGATTGTCGCCGGTTGGCGCTGTCGTGCGCGGGGTTAATGTGCACGTTTTTCTTTTTTCTGTTTGTTTTGTTCGGGGGTTGATTGTTTCACTAATGGGGAATGTGGTCTATATAATTTTGTTTTTGACACAATTTATTTTTTTTACTATATCAAAATGTCAAATGTTAATATGAGTGTACTATCTCTCTCCACATGGAATGTGAATGGGTTGGGGCACCCCATAAAAAGAAGGAAGGTTATTACTTTTCTTAAACGTAAGAAATATGATATAGTGTTTCTTCAAGAAACACATCTTTCCCCGCAGGAAGCTGAAAAATTTGGGAAGATATGGGGTGGACATGTTTTCTTTAGTATTGGCTCAAGTAAGAGCAAGGGAGTCATTATATTGATTAATAAGCATTTACAGTTCAAATTTCTCAAACAGATTAAAGATAAATTAGGAAGAGTAATTATTGTGTTAGTTGAAATTCAGGGGCAAAGGTTGATTTTGGCTAATATTTACGCACCTAACGCTGATGATCAGGGCTTTTTTATAGATCTTGAAGGGATGTTGCAAACCGTTGGCACCCCTCATGATATAATATTGGGAGGAGACTTTAATCTTTTGAAGGACTCAGTGCTTGATCATAGTGAAGCAAATGTGTGCTTCACAGGATGTGTAAAAATCTGGGTCTTACAGACATTTGGAGACTTTTGAACCCATCTGGTAGGGACTATAAATTTTTTTCATCAGTCCACAAGATTTATTCTAGATAGATATTAATAGATTTTTTTTAATATCCAAATCCCTCATTTCATCTGTTGTTGATTGCTCAATTGGAAACATTTTAGTCTCAGATCACGCCCTGGTGAGTTTAGAGGTGATGCCACATACAGAGAAAAATAAATCTTATAGTTGGCGCCTTAATGTGTCCCTTCTGCAAAATCCTGATTTCCAACAAATGTTAAAGACTGAAATCAATGTTTATATGGAGACCAACTGGTCCTCAGTGTCCTCTGTGGGCGTGGCTTGGGAGGCACTTAAGGCGGTTCTTAGGGGTCAGATCATACAGTATGCCTCATTCACCAAAAAATCCAAAGCACAAGAACTCATGGAGTTGGAAGGAAATATTAAAAGTGCAGAGGCAGAGCTGAAGCGCTGTATGTCAGCTGATGGCCTCAGAGAATTGACCCGACTGAAATACAGGTATAATACTATTCTGTCACAGAAAGTGGAGTTTTGGTTGTTCAGGGCAAGACAGTCATACTTTGAGTCAGTTGATAAAGCAGGAAAACTTTTGGCTAGATATATAAAGCAGAGATAGTCTTTTTCTATCATTTCCTCAGTGAAATCTGTGGTGGTGAAATATTTACCACAGCCATTGATATTAATAATGCTTTTAAAGAGTTCTATCTTGATCTCTATAGGTCCACGTCTTCGTCTACTGATGAAGATATTAGGAACTTTGTGGAACCATTAGATCTCCCTAAACTGACGACTGAGCAAAAAAATTATCTTGATTCTGAGATAACCTTGGAGGAGCTTGTTGAGGTAATTAAGTCCCTGCCTACAGGCAAGACTCCGGGGCCTGACGGCTTTGCCGCTGAGTTTTTCAAATCTTATGCTACAGAACTGGCTCCACTTTTGTTAGAAGTTTATACTGATTCATTAAAGAATGGAAAGCTTCCGCCAACCATGACACAAGCCCGGATCAGTCTGATTCTAAAATAGGATAAAGATCCAAGCGAGTGTAAAAGTTACCGCCCAATTTTGCTGATCCAGTTAGATGTAAAAATTTTGTCCAAAATTCTGGCTAATCGATTAAGTAAAGTTATGACATCTCTTTTACATATAGATCAGGTGGGGTTTATTCGAGGCCGTAGTTCTTCTGATAACATCAGGCGTCTCATCAATATCATGTGGTCAGTAGCAAATGAACAATCTCCGGTTGCTGCCATCTCTCTTGACGCCAAAAAGGCGTTTGATATGGTAGAATGGGATTATCTTTTCAAGATTTTGGAAATGTATGGGTTCGGGAATACATTTATTGGTTGGATTAAGTTACTTTATAGACACCCTGTAGCAGCAGTACAAACAAATGGGTTAATTTCAGATTATTTTACTCTGGATAGGGGCACCCGGCAGGGTTGCCCTCTTCCCCCATTATTGTTCTGTCTTGCCCTGGAACCATTAGCAGCCGCGATAAGAAAGGAGGATGATTTTCCAGGGGTGACGGCGGGAGGTGTAGCGCATAAGCTTCTGCTTTACGCAGATGATATTTTATTATTCGTCTCCGACCCCACTAGATCCAAGCAAATTTGTCTGATTTAGTTAGAGTTAATTTTGATCCCTTAATAAAAAGGTTTTCGAATGATGTGGACAGGTGGGCTTCATTACACTTATCGATGATTGGGAACGTTAATGTTATTAAAATGAATTGCATTCCAAAATTTAACTATCTGCTACAATCTCTCCCTGTAGATGTCCCTCTCTCTTATTTTAAGCAATTTGATAGCATAGTGAAGTCCTTCATTTGGAATGGTAAATGTCCCAGGTTAAATTTCAGTAAATTACATAGGCCGATTGACAAAGGTGGGTTAGGCCTACCCAAGATTTTATTTTATTATTATGCATTTGGTCTCAAACATTTGGCTCATTGGTCACTTCCACCTGAGAGAGCCCCTCCCTGGTTTTGTATTGAAAAGGAAGTTCTTGCCCATATCTCACCACTGCAAAGCCATTCTATTAAACTAATTGGAGTAGTTAAGTCACACCCCGTTATTTCGCATTTACTCTCAATATGGACAAAAGTTTCCAGAGTGTTTAACTCGGATATTTATTTAAACGTAGCCTCGAGCATATGGCTGAACCCTAAACTATGTATTAATAAATCCCCTTTCTGTTGGTCAGATTAGATTGTGAGGGGGGTTAATACACTTGGTGACCTATATGAGAGTGAAGTATTGAGATCTTTTGAAAATTTGATTTCAACATTTTGGGATTCCCAGATCTCAATTTTATAAGTATTTACAGCTGCGCCACCTGCTCTGCACTGTTTTTGGGAGTAGCACACAACCCCCTAGAGTGGCAGATACTCTGGGAGTGGTGATTGCTGCTTTTGGGAAGGGTCATGAGGCATCAGTGTGTTACTCCCTGCTAATTCATAGTCTGGGGGATGGAGATTTAAATTCTCTCAAAAGATTATGGGAGAAAGATTTCAACTTGGCATTGGAGGAGGGAGTGTGGGCTCGGATTCTAAAAAACGTCAAGTCTGCATCTAGAGATGCAAGGGTCCGCCTTATGCAATTTAAGATTATACATAGATTTTATTAGACCCCTTCTAAATTGTATAGGCTTGGTCTTAAGGACACACCCATCTGCTGGTGATGCCATTCAGAAGATGGAGACACCACCCATGTTTTTTGGGGATGTGTTAAGATCCAAGAGTTTTGGTCGAGGGTTCAGAGCTTCGTGTGTGACGTGGTTGACACTTGGTTTTCGTTTTGCCCCAGACTGCGTGTTTTGGGTGATGGGGTGGTCCTGAATGTGGGCGATAGATATATGGAGAGCTGGGTCCTGACCGGCGTGATGATTGGCAGGTGGGTAATCCTCAGGGGATGGAGGTCATCTGGTGCACCCTCATTTCGTGAGTGGTGCGTGGAGTTGGGCAGGGTGGCGGCATTTGAGGAGATGGTATATAGAAGGCTGGGCAACATAGATATATATCAGGATGTGGGGCAGCTATTTGGCCTTTTTGGAGGGCTCTCAGGGAGAGGCAACAGAGAGGGACTAGTGTTTTTTTTTTATTTTGATTAATTGATTTATTTTTATATCTCTAAATATTTTCTGTTTTATTGTCTATTTGTGTGTCTTTGTCAGTTAGTTTTTGACCACTGAAGTGCTTGTTTATGTTGGATGGGGGGGTTAATGTTCAGGGGAAAAAGTTATGATTTCATGTGGTTTGATTTTGCATTTTCTGTTATGTTTGTGTGATTTGCTGCATGGAATCGATAAAAATTGTTAATAAAAAAAGAAAGAAAGAAAAAAGAACGGCCTGTGACGAAGGGGCAGTCTGCACATGAAAGTATGCATCTTTCAGGTCGACTGATACAAACCAATCCGGAGTAAGGACATGAGACAGGTTCTCTCTCTGAGTCACCATCTTGAATGGAGATTTCTTGAGTGTCTGATTCAAGGGTCTCAGTTCCAGTATGGGCCGCAATCCACCACTCTTTTTGAGATAATATCTGTAAAAGCCTTTCTGCTCTTTCGTTCTTTGCCTGTCATTCCACTCTCTGTCACATAATTGGGGGAGGAGACTCTGTACCTCTGAGTTTATAACTGGCGCATCCCATTTGAGCACAGAGGAGTAGAGAACGCCATTGAAGCAAGTTGGCCGCTTCGAAAACTGAAGCACAAATCCTTTCTGGACTGTCTTCATTATCCAACCGGATAGCGTTGGACACAGGGGCTAGTCTCTGACCTCTTGGGGTTTGAGCACTGCCCACTCAGCCGCTCAGGATAACATAGCTGTATTTGGTTGGTTAAAGCTGGAAATTTATTTTTGTGTATGTGTTTGTGCCTCAAGCTTCTTTATTTCTTTACAAAAACAGACTATGGGGAGAGTGAGAGGAATATTGCGGGGACACTGGGAAGTGTTCCGGGACTTCTTCGGAGCCAAAGTAAACTGGTCCTTGTGCAAACGACTCAGTGGGTGCCAAACCATCAGGAACACTTGGCCTGCCCAGAAAAAACTTTACTGCTGGGACAAGCACCAGGATGCATCACCTTCCACTTAGATGCAGGCAAATTTCAGCAAAATCAATGTTCCTTGGACATGAATCTATATCTTTACATCCATAACACATGGAAAACTTTTTAGGTGTGCATACCAATTATGTTCGGGCCTAAGCTGGTTTGAAAGTCTGCTTGAATCATATGGATGAAGTAACAGAAATGGTGCACAAAGAGAAGACTCAATCCATCATGCCAACCATATGCTGAAGACTTGCTGTTGGGGATGGAACAGCATTACAATTAAGAGGAATCACAGAAGGCAGTGAATGGGCAGGTATGCAGACAAATTGCTGACGTGAATGGGAGATGGCATTAGGGCTTGGCACAACAGTTCTCTGGTTGCAAGCTGATATTGGACATTGTCTGCTGTGCTATTGAAGTGACTCATCACTTTGATAATTATCCAGCACTCCTGGACCTCAGCGGTGCTCCACTTATCTTCTCTAGCCTTCAGATTAGAAACAGCATTACACCCACTGGAGTGCTGAGTCTCACAAGTTGAATCAGGCTGTACTAAGCTGGACTGGTTCACAATGTTAAGGCTGGCCGAAATACTCTCCCCTATTTTCTGAGCCAGATCAGTGATGAAGAGCCCTAATAATTCAGCAGTAATGTTTAGTAGCAGGGTGAGTGACTGGAGTAATGAAAACACTTACCGTTTTGGCCACTGGGGACAATGTTTCACATTTCGGTACACACAGACCAATTATAGCTAAAGAAACGTCAGTCTGCTGTTTCTGATTTCACTGTGAGATCAGTCTGTGTAGAGCTAGCTGCTGGTCCCACAGGAGCACCAACATCTAATCAACTGTGTGCACATGGTCAAGCCCTACATTAGCTAATGCACCCCCTGGTGAAATTTTGCAACCCTCTATTGACACATTGGAGAAAGAATCGCCATTGGCTAGTATATTTTAGTTTTTACTTGCCAGACTTCTAACAATATGTAAGATTAATGCACCAGAAAACTGAAAAAGATATTTAGCAAACCGAGAAGGGGGGCATCTTCACATGACTTCACACAGTATAGTATGCAAGATTGGACATTTTATTTTCATATTTTGCTTTTGATTATTTTAATCACATTTTAGCTTGAGTAATAATGTACAAATTTCACATTCTACTAATTTATATGATGTCATGAAATTGCATTTTCAGTAATGGTACAAGCTGTTGTCACTGTTTAAAATTTTAAACACATTTTAACAAAATGTTCACAAGATTGGAACCTAATAATGAAAACAGAATTACACATATACAAATGATTTAATAACTGTATTGTTAAAATAATAATTTTAGTGCTAATCTATCAAAACTATTATGCAATAAAAAAAATTACTAAACCATTATATAGATGAAGCATGAGTCTATTTGTCAAATTTATAAATATTTACAGAGTTTTCTGAAGTTAAAATACCTCACAATGTATGATTGTGCCTATAAATATTTATGTATTTACACATTTATTATAGTTACTACATTTACTACATTGTGTTAAATGTTTGTTTATATGCAGTTGTGCCAGAACCCTCCTGCTAAGGCAGGGGTCCCCAAACTACGCCCCACAGGCTGAATATCGGCCCTCCGAAACGTTTGAGGAACCATGCCTGTCACACGTTTTCACCGGCCTGCTCTGGAAGCGTGAGACTGATTTGTTGGCTTTTCAGACTGACTATAGTATGAACCAATAGCATTCAAGTGTGGTCTGTTAAGGCAGTGTTTCGCAACCTTTTTGATTCCAAGGCCCCCTAGTGGATCCCGACCCCCTGGTTGAGAAACACTGCGTTAAGGAGCATCTCATTGGTTTTACCAGCTGAAGTTCGAGTCAGTCATTTGAGTCTGAATAACAAAAGAAGTCTCATTCATGAAGGAACTGAATGTAC